>NW_022900945.1:28940696-28964931 GCF_012274545.1 Fukomys damarensis | reverse complement strand
CCTGAAGTCTAAAACTCTGCTAAGTGGCAAGTGAGAAGTATCTCCTCTTCTCCAAATACGTGGTATGAGGGAACGCTTCTAGGGAAATTCAGGAAATCCTCCATAAGATTTTAGCAAATCCCATGGACATGACCATAAGTGTTATACGTGTTAGGTTTTCACTTACAAGATCAAGGTAGCAGGGAACAGATGGGGGTGAAGAGCAGGAGTGAAGTGCTGCCCTGGGTCTCCTGGGGAAGAGAATTGCATGGGACAGCACAGAAAAGACATAGCTTGCCAACTGCTGTTTCTGTGCCTTAGTTCAGTTTCTAGAACTCAGGGTTGGGGGAGATTTGCTGACATACTGTTCCTAGGCCTCCTTTCAAACCCTAGGAGAGATTTGTTAGGGCTCAGAAAGTGATACCTAAGGACTGGTGCCAGCTTGCTGAGAGGCTCTGGAATCTCCTTCAGAATCTACGTCACTCTCGCCTTCCCTTTCTTCTCCCTCTCCCAGCTCTGGGAGAGGCTTTTGATAAAGTTGCTGTGTCTACTTGATTGGATCTACTAAAACAGGAACACCATTGCCTTCAATATTCTTTTTCTTTCACTAAAGAAGATAAAGAATTTCTTTATCACAGGAGGAGAGACTAAAATCTGTCAACACAACTAAACAGACTTTTGCCAAACGCAATATCCCTTATTTTGGTTCCAGTCAGTGTGTCAAAGAGAATGGCTGAAAACCATCGTCTGCCTACTTCATTTATTCCCCACTTCCCTCTCCTTTACAGAGTATTTGAACTTCAACTATATAAACTTTTCTTTGATTATCAAACTGTGTATGGCTCTGGTGCTTTTGTACATTAATAAATTCGAATGTCTTAATGTGCCTGCCGTCAGTTTATTACCATAAATCTTCATGGAATGAAGGCAAGACTTTCCTTTTGGCTCCATGGCTTCAAAACTTAACTCTTGGTGTTCTGGGCAAGTAGCCTTCTCTAAATGCACTTTCTCCAAAAATGTAACATTTTCAAAACTAAGGCAATATGTTGTCCTGACTAAAGTTAATAGGACAAGATATTAGAAAAAAGACTGGTAGATTCACAGAGAAGCGAGTGAATGAGGGCTAACATTTTTATTTTACTCCTGTTGCATCAAACAATAGGACATGCCTTGCCTAACCCTATCCCCAGTGCTTCCTAAGTCTTTAAAACGAGTCTTTCCTTCAGGATACACTCAGTGCTCAAAGATCATGATCAGATGCCCATTTTGGAGGGTGTATGTGTACGGGCATTGGAGAATATGAATAGGTAAAGTGGGGAGCAATTTCTGGATTGCTTAGGTTGCAAGCAGAACATTTAGGTTTAGTTGAACCGGCCACAGCTCCAGATAGACTACTCACACAGAAGATGAAGGATTGGCTGCCCCAAGATTCAGCGACTTCATATTTATCCCAGCTGGATCTCTGAGTTTGTGTTTTTACCCCAAATGTAGATTTGCACCAGGTAAGGAATTATAAGGTGGATATGAGCTATTTCTTCTTGTCAAGTTAAGGATCCAGAAGCTCTGTGTTTATGTCCCATAAACAAGAGAGGATTTGAAACAAGGAACAAGAAAGGATTTGAAAAGGATGTCCTTGGAACTCTGGTAGTCTAGGATAACAACAGTAGTGAAAACATCTACTCTTAACACTCCTCAAATTCTCATTCTTTTCCAGGCCAAGAGCCAACAATTTTATGTGCATTTTTAATAGTCCTAACCCTGAAGGAAGATTTTTTTAAATTTTTCATTTCATAGTTAAGCAAACAGTGGCGCAGACTCCTCAAATTCATATAAACAGCAAGTCAAAGCACTAGGGCTGAAACTGACTTATCTTCAACCAGTGTCTTTAACCTGGGATTGTACTGACAATACTTGCCACTTTCCCTGGGAGAGAAACAAGACTAAACCGGGAGAAAGGTACCTGGGAAAGAGCAGAGGTTCATAAATTGGAGAAACTAACTGAAAGGGATCTTAATGGTAAAACTACTAGCAAAGGTGATGACAAGTGGTTGAGGGAAGGGAAAAGGAAGTTGAATACCTAGTACAAATGGAGGGGAAAATGCACAAACTTGGCAAAGCTTGGTCTGGTGTAGGCAAAGCCCTCTTTGTACACCTACAGAGGGTTCTCAGAAGCTGTCACAAAAACAAGATATTACACAGCAATACCCACAATTACTCAAAATTACTAACAAAATGTTGCTTCCAAAAAGACTCAAATCAGAAAGCAATATTTCTAAGTCCTTCACAAACTGATTTGCAAATAATTTCCTGAGATGCCTTTATGATAGGGAGTCTAAATTGTCCCCATTTGTGTTTTGTAAATGTGCAGGTTGTTAAAATTTCCATGATTCTCTGTTCAAGCTCTTTGACTCTTCATGGCAAATTAAACTACATTAGCTATTTTTTTTGTACCAGGAATTTTTTTTTTTTTTGGTCAATGGGTAGCAACTTCTTATCTAGAGAAAATTGTGTAATTTACATACCATGTCATTAAGGGATAAAATCATTGATGTTTTTGTTTTCAATTTCAAAATCTTATGGAAGCCTAAAATGCATGCACACATATATATTCCTTTTTCATTAAGGGATAAAGTCATCAATGTTTTGATTTTCAATTTTGAAATCTTATGGAAGTCAAACACACACACACACACACACACTCACACACACACTCACATACTGTGTATTTATTCCTTTATTTATATATTCATATATATATATATATTATTTTATTTATTATGGTTTGGGGATTTCTTATTTTTCCTGTAACTAGCTCTTGAAATAAATAGCCACATTTTTACTTCAATCATCTATCCAAGTCAACCACATTTTGGGGTATATTCAGCAAGACTATAACTACTAACATCTGGCATTTTCAAACATTAAAAAGATATCTGTATCAGATGCTATGGGTATTTCAGGATTATTCTTTTTTTTCTTTGATGGCCTCTCAGCCTAAGGCCCTCTGGCTACACATTGTGATGAAGTTCAGAGGACAGGCAGCTACAAGTACCATGTTCAGACATGATTCACTCGGGGCATAAGGTAACATTTACTGCAGGTATTAATGGTCACAATCCACAGAAGCAAAAAATTGTTCCACTTTATCTCTTCTTAGATATAACACACATAAAAATGACTGGCAAAAGTAGGCACTTTCTAATAACAGCTTCCCGAGGTCATGGGGAGATGAAATTGTCACTATGATGTGCATACCACGGGGGTGAGACCACTCTCAAAGGCACCTGTGTCCTTTTCTTAGTATTGTGATAGAAAAACTGCTAGACATTCACATCCCAATTGAAAGTTTCCTGAGAAAATAATAATAATAATATTTTTCTGTGACTCTGGGTAAACAGACTAAAACAATGTTATACTTTCCAGAGCAATAGCTATTGGGCATGATGTCTTTGAACAGCAGCGTACGCTGCTTCCCAGCCAATTTAGATTCTCTGGTACTGCAGTTATATTCTGAATTAACTGAGGTATAACTGGGATGATCACCAATTAGTGTGCTTTCTCTGAATTGCTGTAGGAGTATTGGGGGAAAATAGTCAGGAGTCCAAGGAGTATAGTACTGGTCTCCTGGATACATTTGAGCAGAGAGTTTGAACCCAGTCTAAGAAACTGTGATAAAACCCACAAAATTCACAGAACTTCTACTCAGGTCAGCTTTATGCCAACTTTGCCCAATCAGTTGGATGGAGTAAAAGTACAACTTGTCTTATTATAAAACTTCCTTGAAGCTGTAAGAATGACACTGGAGTTGTCATTTGTCTATGATACTAACACTGTGAGGGGAAAAGAGTTGAAAGAAGTGAAACCTATATAGCACAGTTGAGGGCTTTCTAAACTTTTGGCTTTTGTGCTTAAGGAAACAGTCTCATCTTTCCTGTATATGGATACTACACTAGGGTGAAACTTTAAAAATAGGAAGAAACAGTCTTATGGGTTCTCAGTTGCTTGAGTAAACATCTTCAAATAGAGAAACAAAAGGTAGATTCTAAAAAGATACAGATATTCCAATGCCAAATTCTGGAGAAAAGTTCAATGCACACCCTCACCAGTATTTTCCAAATGGCATATATTATTGCTTGATTTTCTACTTTTTTTCTTCTTTTTTTTTTGGTTCTAGGGATTGAACTCAGGTCTTTGCTCTTGCAAGGCAGGCAGTGGCACCACTAAGCTAAATCCCCAGCCCTGCTTTTCCACCTTTTAATTTAAACTTATTTTTAGAACAAAGGTGGAATTCACTTAAAATTAAAAATAACATAACAGGGGCCAGGGATTTAGCTCAGTGGTGCTGCTGCCTGCCTCATAAGCACAAGGTCCTGAGTTCAATTCCCTGTACCAAATAAGTAAGAAAATAAACAAATAACATAGCATAACATAACAACTTAAGGGGTTATTCTTTTTCTTTCTCATATATACATACACTTAAGTATATAGCATTTGTATAGGTAAAGCAGTAAGTTAAAATAGTAAAACTTTTAAGGTAAAAGCTATAGAAGCAAAACTTTTATGGTCGGATCAGGGATTGAAAAGAAATAACTGAATTACTTCATTTGTCCTTGTGAAGGCAGGGAAGACAGAGATTGCTTCTATGTTTTAGAAAGAGCTTGCAGAAAAAAATAGCTTATTTCAGTTTTTAGACTTCTTTCTTTTTGTAGAAAACTTCTGACTCTATGGCTACTTTTATTCCTACCTTACAAAATCTGTGAGGACAGAGAAATGGATCTGTCATATTCCCTGAATTCCCAACAATTAGAACAATGACAAAAGTAAAATAGGCCATTGTAAAAATCTTATAGAGCTGAATGAGCAACTGATCAAATTAAAATTTTAGTCAAAAATTATCATCAGAAACAATAAGAATTCTCAAACCCCCTGCCTGTTAAGTGATATCATCTATCTGGATATTCTTTGTTTTGTTCTTACTGTTGTGTCCAAGGGCCTAGTGTCTGACCACTTATCATTATGTAGATTAACCACAACAGGAGGGAAATGGCAAAACACATTTGGGAGAACATTCATTTTAAATGACAGATTAGATCAAGAGCTAGGTAGATCTCATTTATTTTATTCATACTGTTACTAAATTCTAGGGTTCTGGGATCTCCTTTCAGAGGTAGTTTCAAGGTTCTTCTTGTCTAGAACAAATAATTGGACAAAACAAGCACAAAAGTAATGAGGTTTTACATTTACTAAAGGTGGGAAAAGAAATATGCTCTGCAGAGTGAATTTGAGTCCAGTAAAAATAGGAGAACTCGCATGTTTTACAGCATGGGATAGGACTACCATGAAAAGATAACACAGTAGACCTGAGCTCAGTGGTGACTGTGTTTTTGTATCTTCCACTCCTCAGGCTTACATCAGGCTTGCGTCAAGGTTGTCATATCCAAAATTGCTCAAGTTCTTGTGAGAATTCCACAAAGCAGGGCTTTAGGAACTGCTCTGTACACGTATCCTCAAATTTTGTAATTGGCAGGTCACATTTACTTTCCCAGCCAGCCTACCACACCCTGATCTCCTGCCTCATTTTCCACCTGGAAGACACAAATTCCCTTAAATCTTTATGGGGTACCAAGAAAGTGGATGTCTCCATCTTCATATAGCTACTATCTACCTATTGGGGAATAAGCTCTCTCCAACTACCTTCGGGTGTTGTGACTCACTGGCTGAGATGAAGAAGAAAAAGCTTATCAGAAGATGATGAGAAATGAGTTAGTGACTCTTAAGTTGCCTATTTAATTGAAAAAAAAGCTTGGTGAACTTTACTATCAGGTTTGGGATGTAGAGCTGATACATGGGAAGTAGTAGAACAGATTTCTATGTTTTCTGTGGAGTAGAAAGTAATTCAAAGAAGCATGTTTATTAGGTAAATTATTGAAAACCCAAGAGCTATAGCCTTAGCAAGATTATTCATGCTATCAGTCTAATTAAAAACACAAGTCTCGGTCTCAAAAAATAAAAACATGAGCCTTAATCCAGGTGTCCATTTAAGCTCTGGTGAATTAGGGTGACTCTACTTATTTTCATCTTTAGCAGTACTGGAGCCTTATTTTTTGAAGAAGGGCTTCAAATCTTCCAGAACTTTACAGGAGTAGCTTTCTTCCTACTCCTGTGAAAATTCTAAGGACCATTTCCCAGGTAAGGTTTTCATAACTTGTCATTGTGTTCCTTGAGGAAGGTCTAGTTTAATGGTTCATCAGGACCTGGGGATAATGGAAGGATCTTGAGGCTCTGTAAGGCTACCCTTTTTGCTTCTCTACTATCCTTTTGATTTCCCATTGACACTTTATACATGTTCTCTTTGCAATGAAAGATAGTGACATGCTTGGAAACATAGACTGCCTTCAGAAATTGTAGTATTTCCTGATTGTGCTTTACAGATACTTGTTTATTAGTTAGCAAGCCTCTTTTTTTCCAGATTGCTACATGATATGTAGCAATAGAAAGACATATTTGAATTCTATACAGCTATTTAGTTTTTTGCCTTTTTAAAATATCAATGCCCAAGCAAGACCTATGTGCTCTGTTGTTTGAGTAGATGTCCCTGAAGGAAGATGGCCTTAATGACCTGTTTCAAACTAACAGCTGCATAACCTGCTTTTTGATGTCCTTCTTGGACAAGGATACTTCCATCAGTAAACCACGCTTCCACAGGGGTTTGGAAGGGCAGGTTGTTGATGTCCTATCTGCTTGTATAGGTTTGGAAAATCACCTGTTCAAAAGATTGACTAACTTCTGAACGTGTAGGTCTCTAAAAGGCAGGATTAAGAACAGTACAGATGTTTTTATTAACCTTAGGGGTGCATAAGAAGAATGGCCCAATACTTGGTAAGCCATTCTCCTATTAACCACAAGTAACCTTCATCTCAACAATAGTCTATACCTGATAGGGAGTCAAGACTTCTAATATTTGCCTCAAAGTTAGTTTCATAACTTCTTTAGTTAACACAGCTGTAGATGCTATTATCCTCCCATATGACATGATCTATCAGTTGATTAATTAGGCCAGGAAAGCCAGCATAGTCCCAAAAGGTAAAATCTGTTGTGACCTTAGCTGAAATTGGAGAATAATCTTCTAATTTTCCTAGTAAATATCTTCCTAACAATGGAGTAGTACACTGTAGGGCAATTAAATAGTCCTGGCTTTGAACTGACATGTCAGCACAGCAGTAAAGAAGCTCAAACTGTGACTATCCTCAACCTCAATTATGGCTATAGATCTGAGGAGGGTTTTCCAGAAAAGAAAATTTTAAAAAAGCCAAAGGTATTAAAATTTGTCACCCAAGACATCCAGGGTCACCCGGTATTCCTTGAAAAGGATGGAGATGTCTGTGGGAAGATTTTCCACATGCCCTTTCAGCCCTCTTCATCAGGGTGGGAAGTTAGAGTTCTCACTCTCGGGAGTGAGAACAATCAACCCTCCAGTGCTATAAGTCAGGCATATCAGCCACTTGACACATGGAGCAGGAACCAGGCAGTGGGTTAGTACATTCTCATGCCCAGTGTCCAGATTTCATGCAACCCTTTATTTGCCCTGAGTTTTCCCTTGCCCAACTTGGGAGTGCTTAAAACATTTCCAATTGCAATGGCCATAGTTTGTGGTCTGTCTTTTTTTTTTTTTTCCTCAGCCCTTCTCTTTTTATCTATCTTAGATCCCAATTGTCAAACTCAGGAAAAGCCACACCCAGCAAATGGGTGATATTTGAAAATACTGAGTGTCTCTGTGGTACTAATCACTGATGGAAATAGGTGGGAGAGACTCATATACCCCTGAGAAACAAGTAGGCATCTGAGAGCAGAATCATCAACAATATTAATTTTTTTCTTTGGATGCCTCCTTGAGTACCACGGTTCTTGGGTCTGTCCAATAATAAAGAATCATAAAAGCCTGAATACTAGAAATTTCATAGCACTTCCTTCACCTTCTGCAGAAGAAAAGTCTAGCTGAAGAAAAGTATTGCAATTTAGACTGCATTTTGTGCACATTTTTTGCCATTTCCTACTTCTTCCTAATTGCAAGATTACAGGAATCAACTGGATGTTTACCATGTTGCCCCGTCCCACAAACTCCTTAGAAGAGTAGAGCCCTCTAATAGCTCTCTTGGAAATTCCCATGAGATCTGAGTGGAGACCCCTACCTTAGTCACTTGAGAACCAGTACACTTTTAAGAGATTAGGGTGGAGGCCTTCCAAGGGCCTCCTTCTGCTACGGCTTCCCTAGAAATAGTAAACACTTAAGGGATCAGGGTGCAGCCTTCTAGGGGACCTCCCTCAAATCAGGGTACAGCCCCACATGGAGCTTTTTAGACACCTGAGAAATAATAACCCTTGCATTTTCCCCAATAATAGAAATTTTGGTACTGTTTTAAGACAGTAGAAATAGAAAAAAGACTTAAACATTTCTAAATATAAGGATGGGTCTACTTTTGCATACTCGTAGCCACTTGAGTGGACATTTAGTTGAACAAAGGCTGTTTATTACAACAGGGATGTTTCTAAATTACCTGAATTTATGTTAGGAAAAAAAAGAAGAGGATCTACCCTAATACAAAAGAGAAGAGGGGAGAAGGCCTATATGTTCCTAAAAGTGGAGGCTTAGCTCTTATCTGTGATTGAGACTTCTTAGTATCCATGAGGTCAGTTGAAAAAAGAAAAAAAAAATGGCCAACCAGCATGACAGAATCATTTGACCAACCCATATGAGCAACCAAGATGGCCAACAAACATGGGGGACACATGTGACTAAAACACATGGCTCTCCAAAATGTTTAGCATTCATGGCAGAAAGATGGACTGAGACGAAATAAGGCCCTGAGAAAGCAACTCACTCATGCTACCGTGAGATAAAAGGCCATCTAGGATAAAAAAAAAAAAAAGCACAGATGAGTCTTCCAGCACAAGAAAAGGATAAATTGGTTTACCCAGCTTTTGAAGCAGGAGACCAAGTTTAAAAATATCAAAAAATAGAGTGAATTATTGTAGAGTACAGAAACGTCAGGAGGAAAAGGTACACTAAACTCTAGGTTGCTCTAGAGTACCATTTCTGCCTATACTCAAAGCCTGGGCATCTGAGGACACTTAAGAACATGACTCTGCTCTCAGAGACATGCACATAACTGGCCACAGGTATCTAAGAATGACCTAGCATATGTAACCATGCATACACACATGGACAAGGTCATGCAGCAGGTGTTTAGTCTCACCATGACTCAGTAAGCAGATAACACACTTTAACTCCTGTGAACTAGAGAACACTGTAACATTTTAGTAGCTATTATGCTAAAAGAAGAAAGACATCCAGCTCTTGAGCTATGGAGCTGAATCTCCAACTCTCATGATCTGATGCTGATGATTGACTCTGTGTGTTGTTCTTAATTAATTAACTCACTCACAGAACAAAGGTCCAAATGGACTAAACAGACCTCTCTCCAGGTGCTTCCTGGAGAGGCTCAGCCTTTGCCATGACTGACAGTTGCACACACTGAACCTGAACAATCTGTTCTGAGACTGGATCAACAGCAGGCTCTATGGTAGCTCTTTTCTGATTTGTTCCCACAATAAGTGAGCCAAAACAGGAAAAAGAAAAAAGAAAAGGGGAGATAAACTCTGGAGAGACCTACAGGTCTCCCACTGACCGGGAAAACACAGAAGCCCTGTGCTTCTCCCTCCTCCTTCCACATTGTGGGACACACTAGGAAAGTGTTTCTGGTGTTATGAGAAAGCTTCCTTAGTTCCCCAGACTATGACAGAGAGAAAGAGAGGGGAAAAGAAAAGTACCTTTTTATAGTAAGAGAAACAAAAAGCATATACAAAATGGCCTTCCTGGTTGGCTCTGCCAAATATGTTACCAGGTTCTAGGGTTTTGGAGTCTATCCAGAGATGGTTTCTAGGTTCTTCTTGACTAGAACAAAGAAATGGACAAAACATACACAAAATGAAGAAAGTTTTTATAAAGGTAGAAAAAGAAATGCTCTGCAGAATGAATTTTGGCCAAGTGAAAACAGGAATAAGAGTGTACTGGTGTGAAAGAGAAAACGCAGTAGCCTGAAGATCAATGAAATGGTGATTGTGCTTTTGTATCTCCCACTCCTCAGGTTGACATCAGGTCTAGGCTGTCCTGTCCAAATGTGCTTGAGTTCCTGTGAGAAGTTCACATGCAGGGATTTGGGAACTGTTCTGTGCATGTGTCCTGGGATTCTGTAATTGACACACCACACCCTAATTTCCCAGCCAGCATACCATACCCTAATTTTCTACCTCCATATACAAATCATCTCTTGTCTCCACTCACTTGGCAAAATACCACAGTGCTGACTTATCCAGCAGGAGATAAAATTCTACATAAGTACAACGTGTGTATGTAAACATCTAGAGATCCAACTTGCACTCAACAGCAACATTTATGCCACCATCATGAGCTATCTGCATAAGTACATTTCTATAAAACAAAACCATGACTCAAGATGACCCTGAATAAGAGTTCCTAGGAAAAAAAGAAAAAAATTAACTTAGAAGCAATTAAGAAAATAATGCTGTTGACTCACATTTGAAGACTTTGTCTTTTTTATTAAAATTGAATATGCCACTAAAATATCAGGAACACAAGCCCGATTTCCTCAGGAGTCCCAATTGGCTGTCCTCTGTCTCAATTCCTACTTCTTGTTTGCAAAGGCAAGCTCCTGATAACTTCTACTTTTATTGTCTGTGGTTTGAAACATTTTAAAAGCCGTTGGTTTTTTAAACTTCAGTGTAAAATATTGACATTCACCGCGACGGAATTCCTCATTTTCAGCCTCGTAACTGAGTAATAGTGGCATAAAATCATAGACTGGACTTTTCATTTCATTTGTGTCTAAGATCATTCCCCTTCTTTCTCTTGCAAAGGACTGTTTTCAGGCAACTAAGCAGTGGTTCTGCTGAAGCAGATGCAAAATAGCTTTAGAGATGAGCACTGGCTATCGTTTAGTAGCTCTTCACAAAGAAGGGAGTCCTGAGAATCCTGCTTTCCTCAGTAGGAGTTGACTGTTTTTTTCTGGGGTGTTTTCAGAGCAGTCTTCACCTTCCTGCATACCTCAGATACGTAAAGGAAAATACTGAAGCTGCCAGATGCCTGGATTCCTTTCTCAGAGAACAAATTTTGATCCCCGCAAAGATCCTGGCTATGTTCAGACAAAGAGTTTTCCTGACCCACTTGATTCATTTATTCAAGTTAAGGATCTTAATTATAAAATGTGATGAGGTCTTTTGCCCTCAAAAATAAGCCCAGAAACAACTGAGCTGTTCAAACAACATCCTCCATTTCTACCATCAGAGGCTCGTGGTTTTAATATTAGTGATGAGGCATAGTGAATATGGCATTTTCTTGTTTAAATTCACAGGGTCATTTGTTTTTCTGTCTTATCTAGATTCTATACTGACTTAAAACTCTAGACACTTCTCTACATAATTTATAAAGAAAATACACAGTGAGATCCCTGTTTTCAAAGATTCCAGAGCCTCTTTCTGGTCATCAGATACACAGAAGGAGAACTCACAGAATTGTCAAAGGGAGGGGAAGGCAAGTAGGAAGGCTCAGGTCATGGGAGTGACATTAATTCAGCTAGATCTAGAAATTCTTGATGATGGTCTTAAGTCTACCATGACATAAAAGTCTAAAAGTACTTAAAACAAAACTGTGCGAATTGTATATAACTATAATGTTAATATTTTAGTAAAATAAAAAATGGATAATACTATCATTTATGATGATAGATACGGGCCCCTATGAAGCACTCAGATGACCCTATGCTCTCTACTTGAGGTAATAGATTACTTCAATTAATCTACTCAAGAAGTCTTTGAAGTAGTTTTTTTATCATCCTACCTGCTTTACAGATAAAGAAAATGAGATCAATAAAGGTTAAGTGGCTGCTTAAAATTACCCAGCAGACAAATAGTAGATCTAATTGAGAGGCAGAAATGATCTTAAAGATCATTCAGTTCAGTAATCTGACATTTTGTTCTCTAAAGGGGAAGATCATAAATATTTCAGGTTTTGTGCTCGTCATGAAGGGCATAACTGTAGTCCTAGATATTTGGGAGACTAAAGCAAGAGAATCATTAAGCTCATAAATTTGAGATCAGTCTGTGAAACATGGTAAGACTCACTATTAAAAAATAATAAAACAAAATAAAAATAATCAAAAAGTATTTTAAGTTTTGTGTTGCAATTATTAAACCCTGCTCTTATATGTTCCAATATTTACAACGGTTGTGGTGGTTTGTTTTTGTTTTTTGTTTTTGGGGTTTTTTTTGTACTGGGGGTCAAACTTGGGACCTTGTGCTTGTGAGGCAGGCAGCAGAATCACTGAGCTAAATCCTCGGCCCCAGTGGTGAGTTTGAATTGGACCTATAGGTTATAGTTTTCTCACCTTCATCTAGTCCACATCACTCATTTAAATATGAGAAAAGTGAGATGCAAAATGTTGAGAGTATTTTTATTATTGAAAATGAAACGCTCACAGGGCTCAGTCCTGTACTGTATCCCTAAAATGTACCAATAAACTCAATGAAAGCTGAAAAAAAGAATTCAAGAACCTTCAACAATCAATGTGATAAAAAAGTAACATCTTATGATAAAACAAATGTAAAATGCACTCACAATTGTGATAATCTCATAGATCTTTGTACTCAGTAAAGCTTAGTTTTGAACTGAAACATTTCTGCCTTACCTGGTTTGAATTATGTAATTGATACGGTACATACAACTCTAATACAAAGAAGTAAATTTCAAAGCACATTTTCCTTAAGTCAAATCAAGAAGAAGGGAACACTACATAAAAGATCACAGACGGGATGATGAAGCTTCCCAAATACTCCACCAAAATAGATGCAAAAATTTAATTGTGGGTACAGCAAGACATGGGGCCTCAGACCTGCAGCTGTTGTCCATATTTGCCTGTGAGGCTTCAGACCTGTTGTTAATACATCCCCTAATTGAAAAAGAATATATTTCTTAGTTGAAAAACACACATTTCCTTCTGTCCATCACTGTGACCAAAATTCATGACCTCTGAAATTTCACTTGCAATGCAATTTGCCACAAAACTGAGTAATGATTGTTATAAGTTTTGACTCCTTGAAATATTTTTCTTTTCCTTTTCCTTTTTTTTTTTTTTTTTGGTACCAGGGATCAAACTTGGTTCCTTGTGCTTACAAGGCAGTCCTTGAAATATTTTTCATCAAATGTAAATTAAAAATTTATCCAATAATAATTCTAGAGAAAAAAATATTATGCTCCATCAGAAGCAACAAAGAGTTGAGGGTTAGTGAAATGAGAATATTTAAGAGTATTAATAACTAATAAAAGAACATTATCAGCATTTATTGTGTATTTACTCTCTGTCTCGGACCAGGCTTGGTCCTAATAATTGTGTAATTAATCTTCAAAACCAAAAGTGGAAAGATGGATGCTCAGAAACGTGAAGTAATTTACTTGAGGAAGTTCAGATAATAAATACCAGCACTGGAATCTGACCGCTGACCCAGAAGTCCAAGTGATTGACCCACTTCTGCAGCACAGGCCCCTGTACCAGGTTTGGGGTATTCGCAAAGCTTGGCTCTCCTTACTGGCTGGGCAACTTTACCAAATTTTCTGAGCCTATTTCCTCATCTGTGAGATAAGCATAACTATAGAACCTACTCTCTGGTCTCGATGTGTACATTAAAGAGTTAACCATGCAAAGTGCTTAACAACATATAACTTAAATTTTAGAGATTATTATAATTATCTGTGCTATTGACTTTTAAAAACATATAATACAAATTCTGTCAAAAAAAAAAACTGTTACAACGATGCAGACTGAATTTACATTTTGGCTCCTCAGCCTACCAGCTATAAGATTTTAAGTTCAATATTTAAATATTCTGATTTTCAACTAGTTTCCTCTTCTGTAAAATAGGGGTTAAAATACTCCACTGGGCATGGTAGTGTATACCTGCAATCAAAGCACTCTGGGAGACTGGAACAGGAAGATTACAAGTTTGAGCCCAGCCTGGGAAACTGAATGACATAGCAAGACCCTATCTCAAAAGAAAAAGTGAAATTAAACAAAATTAAATAAAAACGATGTAAGGATGAGACTCAGTACAAAGGCCTTGGATTCAAGCCCCACTACTATTAAAAAAATAATAATCTCACTGAGTTCACATGAAGAGACAAGAACTGAAGAGGTGATATTTTGGGGGACCCATCAGAGAAACAGAGTATTACCCAGGTTTTTGTTACTATAACAAAATGTGTGAAGCAAGAGACTTATAAAGAAAAGAGGTTTATTTAGCTCACAGTATTAAAGTTTCAAATTTCCAGATCAGATGGTGTTATTGGTTTGGCCTCTCCTGAGGATTACAGATGTATCCATCATGGTGGGAGTACGTGTAGGAAGAGCAATCTAGGAAGCAGTGCTTTCTAGAGAACTGCCTCACACCCCTTGTGCGATACCTCACACTCACTAGATCCTACCTCTTAAAGGTTCCACTGCTCCCAGCTGCAATCACATGGACCCTTAGTGACCTTTCGGAATCACAACAGCTGAAGAAGATGTTGGGTAAATGTGATATCCCCTTAGCCTTACTCCAACCATTTTCAGCTGTGAGAATCCTACAGGCCCTAAAAGCTGGTGTTCCAGTACACACAGTCCTGGGCAGACTGGGCGGACTGGGCTATTGGACTAAGGGAGTTCCACCTCATGTCTCGAGGTGCTTGGGGGAAAATCACTTGGAAATCTCAGCAGTTACAATAAGACAGGTAGAAGAGGCCAATGAAGCACCTCTTCCAGGCACTGGGCTAAAGAATTAGCTCAGAAAACCTCTGAGTATTAGTAAGAGTTAGCACTGTTTCTTGGCGTTTTGCCTAAAATAAAGTGTAGTAAGAATTAGCAAGGTAAAAAAAAATTTCAATATTCCAAGCAGGAAGAACACCATAAAAAGCTTTATGGTGCACGAAGTAGAACTTTGAGACAAAATGATTTTCACTGTGACTAGAGCACCGAGACAGGCTACAAGGTGAAGGTGCAGAAGTGGGGCTTGAAAAACATAGTCACTGAAGGTGTTTTCCACAGGTGGAATAGGCTGGCATTATCAGAGTTTCATTTTATATTTTTATGGGAATGCCTCAATGGGTCCTGTTCCATCCTACAGTTTTTCTCCAGATTTTGAATAAATGTTACTTTGATTATTTATGCCATTCATACATGCTTTTAAGAATTTGTACATTTTTTCATATTTTACTCCTCCATATCTATCACAATTTTCTACAGACAGTAAATGCTCAACAACTGTTGACCTATCCTATCACTCCCTACAAGCTAGGGCAGTTTCTTATGGTTCTTTTATATACCACATACTGTCCGGGAGAGTTCTACACAATCAAGTGATAAATAATTCGCATTATTTGAAAAAAGTCGAAAACTATTCTTGTCTTCCTCATTTAAAGGTGTTCTCAAGCCACAATATTTCTGATTATTTTGAATATATAATCAACAGGGAAACATAAGTAAATAGAAAATACGAACACATTGCTTACACCAAGTATTCTCAGTACCACTTACAATGATCTTATTCAACTATCTGTCTTTATTGTGACTTAGAACAATCCCTAAAATGTGGAGTCTGTAAGATCTGAAAGTCAAGCAAGAGGGAAAGTTGGGTCACTAGGGAATCAGAGGCAGGTGAGCAGGCTTCGGAGCAAGGAGAAAGAGCATGAGCTGTCATCGTCTGCCCATGAGCTCCCACACCACATCTGGCGGAATGAACGATGCTTTGCGCAGTGCATGCTGCTCTGACAGCTCAATGAACAAAATGGCCAATTCTATTACTTACTGGAGAAACATTTCCCAGGAAGGTGGGTGAAAGGCTGGTCATTTACAAAAGAAGGGGTTAATTAAAACATTCCATGAAAGTAGTGACAGCAGTTGACATTTGGTTTCTTGCTTGAAACAGTACAAAAACAATGCCAAAGGAAGGAATTTCATCCTGTGTGAGAATCATGAATTTTCCAATTCTGGCACCCCTGTGACATTTTCAAAAGCAGTTCAATTGTGTAAACATAAAATGATGCTTTTGTAATTCAGCTCTTCAGTGAAGTATAAAATAACTATTTTCCCCCAAATTGTTCTCTGATTTAATAGGTGACTTGAATTTCTCTTCAATGACTCATAACAATGCTAACAATAAGTTACTCTGACATCAGCTGAGGAGGTGGGAGCTGTAGCTCTGGAGGTTTGAAAACAAGACACTCTGAGCTACAGATAGGGAAGGGGTAGTCACATAAGAAGCTTATTCCAGGTTTTGTGTTAAGAAAGAAAGAAACTCGTTTATCTGCCTCACACTACTGTCAGGGTGGCAGCAATGAAGTTAGGATTCTTTAAGAAAAGGGGTTCATAAAATGCTCTATGCATATCTGTAGCAATGTTCTCCCTCCTTGAAAAACATATGCCTATGAAAAATCAACAGTCAGTGAGAAACTCTATGACTGTAAATCTAAAACTTATTGGTAACACATTTGCCTAGAAGTTACTACTCCTGTTATAGTAAACCCTACTGGTAGATATGCCAGTGTTTCAACTGGATACTTTTTAGCTCAGAAATGGCTTCTAGGAGAGGAAGAAGAACTTTGTGGATTTAAAGTCAGGGGAGTCCTAGATTCAATTTTCCTTAGTAAATGAGAGTAACTTTGGCTGGGGGGGGGGTAAGGCTGTAGTACTTGAGTGGAGCTTTGTGTTTGTCACACCCCTTCCACTCAGGCAACAAGCAGATTAATGGAGGTGGGCTTTAAAGGATGACAACCCAATGACAATGACGCTAATAAGAATTATGACAGTTATAGCAGCAGTGAGCTATTTGGTCATCTGTTGTGTGTCAG
Organism: Fukomys damarensis; assembly: GCF_012274545.1. Lineage (NCBI taxonomy): Eukaryota > Metazoa > Chordata > Mammalia > Rodentia > Bathyergidae > Fukomys > Fukomys damarensis. Next base: position 28,948,001 of record NW_022900945.1, on the reverse strand, counting down.
ACTCTTTGCTGTTGACATACATGACCTCATACATGACTGTTACAGGGTCTCAAACTTAAATGTCATCACCTTCACTGGTAGGTCAAGCTGAGGGTACAGCAACTCTTCTTTGTAACAAATTTCTCTCTAAAAACATGCTTAAAAAAATAGCCTTGGAATTTCACAGATATGGCAGGAATTTACATAGCTTCATGTAATAATGCCAAGAAGACTTCACTGATGTTTTTCGAACTTTAATACATTTGTTCAGTCCATATCAGGTGAACTTCTAACTTGCATATTAGAGACCAACACCGTAAACTTCTCACATGCAACAGATTGGACCTAACTGCTTTTTTCTTGACTTACCCACAACTGAAGGCAGAAATAAGATAAGAACCTATCTAAACTTTGGCTAGAAATGATATTGCTCACTTCCTTTCAAAGCTTTGAAGTCTGGGTGTCACTAAATTTCTGAATAGGCAAAGTCTACCAGATGCTTTCTCATCTGAGAATGTTCTGCTCTCAATCCACCGTCTCCTCGGCAAATTCTAGCTGGCCTTGAATGTCAAGGTTCCTGCCGATTCTTCCTAAATGGCCTTCGACCTTCTGTTTTCTGTCCACAGCCTCATGATAAATACACCTGCTTATATCTGTCTGTCTAGTCCATAGCCACCAGCCACATGCAGCATCAAACAGCTGAAATACTGCCAGTTTGCTCTGTAACTATACAACATAACATTCGATTTTGAAGAATCAGAGTGAAAACTAACATAAAATGTAGCAATAACTTTTATATTGATGATAGGTTGAAATGATAAAATATTACATGAAATCAAGATTAAATGAAAAAAATACTGAAATTAAGTTTACCTGTTTCTTTTTACTTTCTTAGCATGACCATTAAAAGATTTAAAATTACACACATGGCTCCCCTTTCCGGCTCAGGTTATCCTTCCCTTGCTTCCCTAGATAAAGCTGATCCATATCCTTCTAACCCAGTGTGTGTTCCCCAGGCCAGGAAGCATTTCACCTGAAATTTTCTTAGAAATGCAAAATGCCGTTTGCTTTTACTGATCTCCAGAATTTAATCCTCATTTAATAAGAGCCCCTTGTAATGCTCTAATAAAATTTTCACAATTATTAAAATATTTGGTGTATTCCATTAATTTTGATATCTTAAGCATCAATAGTTATGTCATCTGTTTCATATGTACATGTTTCATTGCAAGAAGCAATGGTAAAAGGTACAATTTTTGTTTCTTGTATAATTCACATAGTACCTAGCATAGATAATAAGACACTAAATAAAATTTCTTGACAATTCAAGTTATTCTTTATGAAGTCAGATGGTGCCACCATTTTCCTTACACATTTTAAATGTGTTTTAGTACTACTTTTGCAACACACAGTAATTACATTCATCATAGGGAAAAGATACATATAACATCACAAATCTTGATAATTTTTACTTCCCTTTATCCCCTGAATTTCACAAGAAATTTTTATGTGTTCAAAATTTTTCCAATAAATAGAAAATAATATGATTTACTTATGATGTTAAACACATATATGAGCCCCTTATCACAAACTTAACATTGGAGAGTTGGAGTATAATAACCTTTCTATATTAACAGCTATACGAAGTTACATTAATAAAAAATATTGTATTTTTTTTTTGCTTAGCACTTTGAGCAGAGATCTGACTGTCCCATTTTTATCAGTAGGAAGTCACAGGAATGTGAATGCTCTTTGAAAGATAGAGAACTCTACATTTACAGTATTCCAAGTCAAGAGTGATGTTTGAAACTGTTTTGGAGACCTTTTGCCCTAATTAATTATCACGTAACAGGCTGGAGATTTATCTCAGTGGTTCTACCACCTGCCTTGTAAGCCCAAGGACCTGAGTTCGATCCCTGGTACCAAAAAAAAAAAAAAAAGAAAAAAAATTAAGTGACAATTCTGTTATGGACACTAAGAACAAGGAGAAGATCACCTATCATTTGTTTAACATAGAAATTCAAACTGACCTATCTACTGAAATATTTTGCCCTCAGAACATTTTATTTAAAGTTTTCTATCAAAGTGTCCCCAAGTTGGACTTCAGACCCTATAGAGGTTAGGGAGTCCATGATTTTATATGTACAGTTTCACTGTTAACTTTGTTTTGAAGAAAGCCTTCGTAGCTGAACTCAAAAGTAGTACTTGGTGTTGTATGCCTGTAATTCTAGCACTCTTGGAGACTGAGGCATGAAGATCTTAAATTCAAGCCTGTGTCTCAGCAACTTAGAGTTAATGAGACGATGTCTCTAAATAATAAATTAAAAAAGGGTTTGGCATGTAGCTCGGTACAAAGACCCTGGCTTCATGCCCCAGTATCACAAAAAAGAAAAAAAAATGTGGTTTTGATGTACAACTGTTATTATTTTTATTAGCTTATAATATGTCATCATCACTCCTACATTACTTATTGTAATCTCCCCATGATATCAGGAGAATGTATTGAAGACACCCAAAGTACTTTGTTGCATAGATATCTAAGAAGTTTGGAAGTTTTTTCTCTCACAGTTCCCTTCTGGAACAACGAGAGCATCCCCTGCAATATCTTAACCTCGATATAGAGAAGGAAACTTTTCTCAAGGTGCATAAAAGCAAAGACATTCCCCCTAAAAATAATACTTCTTCATTTATCTTATGAGTGCAAGAAGAAGAGTGATTTGGGGTGATGGTGAGCTCGGTAATTCTGTGTGGTACTGGCATCACAGTATTTCACTATCAAAGTTTCTAAATGAACACAATTCCTCTCAACCTTTTGGTGCCAAGAAGTGTGCATTTATATGCTATAGAATAAGATGAGCAAAAAAGACAAATAATTCCATCTAGGGGATGAATGCATACAGGCAGGAGTTTAAAGAAGGTGTCATCTACCACGGAGCTGTATCCAGAGGAGCACAGTGAACAATCACTATTACTGTCCAGTATCCAAATGCAGTTTTCATCGTGCATTTCATCCCAATTTTACTTTCACTTTCCCCTCTTAGGACTACCCAAGAGATTTAAGAAACTGGAAGAAAGAACTGTGAGGGAGTTCCTGTTGGATGGAATTTGGGAAACAGAGTTTAGCACATTCTCATTAAAGGAAGATGAGAACGGCAGTTGGAGCAAGATGGGAAACATCACGCCGGGATGATTAGAACCCTGGACTCCTGGGGCTGGGAAGTCTGCAGGAGGAGGGTGGTTTATTCTAGCATTGTTCTTGAGCCAACAATTTGTGGGATGTTTTGCAGCCTGTAAATACCAATTGCCATTTTGGTAGTAACAGAGGCAGGCAAGGAGTTGTTGGCCAACATTATCTGTTTTAATTTGACTGTAATTCTGGCCTTTGGTAATTATTGCTTTTTTTTCTTAGAAAAAATAGTTTGTTTTTAGCAGCAACGTGCATAATTTATTGCCCATGGCACATCAGTTGGAAGAAAGCTAAAATTTTAAATACTGGCTAACAAAATGAAAGCCATTTTATTATGCAAAGGAAATTAACAAAAATAAACAAATACCCACAATCTACAAGGCTAGTCTATCCTTTTGTTTTGTACAGTTTAAAATTACTTTCAGCAGCAAGAACCTCTCCTAGGCTTACAAGACTGTTAACTCCTTTATAACTTCTACTTCTGACCTTAAATACAGGAAGTAATCCACAAGCTTTAGTTTTCTACCCTACTTACACCTCTTAAACATATAAGCCTACAAAACCTCACCCAGCATGCGGATTGCTTTTCCTAGTTTTGATCTATCAAAGTCAATTAAGTAGTTAAAAATCATTTGCACAGTCAAAATCATAAGCTAAATAAACAGAATTTCCGCAGCCCATTTCAGCCTGAATGTGTAAGAAGAAAATGTCCCAATGGTATTCTCTTGTGGGTAATAAGAACACAGACAAAATAGTAAATGAAATATCCGATTTTGGGGGATGACAGCCTTGTAAAATACATAGATGTTGCTGGACTTTTTACTTGAATACTATAAGGACAGTTAAGAGGAAGACCAGTTACCAATCAGAACCTGTTCTCTGAGCACTCTCTTTTATCCTTATTCTAACTAGAGTTTGGCTCTTCCCAGTAGGGCACTACTTCTCCTACATCCTCTCAAACTGTGCCCCTGTGTTTTCCCCACAGCTCTTCTCCTGTAGGTCCGCACAAGGATGAATGACCTCCATGCTTTTCATTGCTACTCTCAGGCCAGAATTCCTTTCCTTTTCTTGAAAATTAAAATCACCAGCCTTAACTCTCAACAGACTGTGGCACCTTGCCCCTCACAATTGTTGTCATCTACTGGCCTCCTCTACCCTTCTCATTTGTCCTCGTTTCTACAAATATTTTCATGCTTCCTCTACTCCTCCTCTCATCTCTCTTGTTGGTGAATGATCTTATGTGAGTGATCCCTTCAGCGAACTGGTCTTCTCGTGCTCTAGATGGTTCCTCTACACTGGTACTCCCCATAACTCACCAATGTCTTGTGGTCTCCCTCCAGACCCCATCATCACCATAATAAAACCTCTGTTCTCCTAGTTTCATGTCTCTCCATCTGCTGACCACTGCCAATGTTTCCAGCTTCTTCAGGCATCTCAGTCCCAACAGGACCTCTAATTCTGATTGTCCTATAACCTTAGGATCCTTACTTTCCTCCTTACCCACTTCAGTCTCCTTTGTAAATCACCCAGATCCTTTCCTTCTCATTTACTTTAACCTCTTAAGAAAACCACATTCCTAGCTAAAGCCAACTCTTCCCCTGCTGTATCCATGTATTCATGTAGTTGAATGTGACTGGAGCAAATTCTGAAAAAACTTTGATGGGCCCCACTATTAATTCATTAGTTTCTAGTAGCAACTTAATGCTACCAGACAATCATATCTTATATATTGTAATTTATAACATACCACATCATATATTATAAAAAATATATATCCCAATTATATTATACATCCCTCATGTGTTCATTCTTCTGCTCTTCTATTTCTCACTGTCTCCTTTTTCTGGAAACACCAATGTCTCTTTTGCTATCCTCATTCTCCGTTGGTGACTCTTGCTTCCTCCCTTCACTAAAGAGTTAAAGCACTGCAGATTCCCACCACAAGTTCCAAACACCCATGCTTCTAGCTCAAATCAATATTTCCATTTATAGGGCCGGGGACCCAGCTCAGTGGCTCTGCCTGCCACCTGCCTTGCAAGCACGAGTTCCAAAGTTTAATCCCTGGTACCAAACAAAAAAGAAAGAAAGAACGAAATATTTCTATTTGTATATTAAATGATATCCATTCTCACCTACTCAAAAATAATGCAACTCTTCCCATGAGTTTCAACCTCATCCTAGTTTTCTCTCTGCAGTATTACAGTATTTCTACTATCAGATGCATGCCACTACTTCTCCCCATTAAAAAACAAATTTTAATTTTTTTCTTATTCTACTTTCCCTAACAGCTATTGCTCCATAAAAGTTCACTGAAACAAATGTGTATACTTATCTCTAATTTTTTCCATTCTTTTTTCAAGTCAGCCCAATCAGCTATTGTCTCACCAATCCATCAAAAATACCTCTTTAGGTACCACCGATGGCACCTGCATTCATATCAAGTGGTTAAATGGCCTGGCTTCACTTATTGCACACATTCAGTAACATTTAAAGAGATGGCTGCTTCTTCCTCAATTAATTTTGTTCTCATTTTACACGAAAACAAGGTTTCTGTGGCATTTCTTCTATCCCACTAGTCACTGCTTTTTAGCAGCCCATGCATCCTCTTTTCTCCTTTTTGCTTAATGTTGGGCCCTCCAGGACTCAGTCCCTAGTATTTTCCTTTTATTATTTTGCATATTCACTCCTCTGGTTATTTCATCCAGTCTTCCACATTTAAGTAAAAGTTCTGTTATTAGGATGAGAGTCTTGCTATTTTCAGCACTACTTTGTAATTTATAAATACCTAAATTTGAGAATATCTTCCACATTTGGTGGGTGGCAGACACAAGGGAATGAAGAAAGGGACTGCTACTGCAGAGAATATCCATAAATATACAATCCATGAGCTAAGTAAAAAGGGAAGTCCTGGTGAACGGTCAAAACTTCGTGTTGTGTTCTTGGCAAATGACAGTGACAAGCCATTTAATTATTACAAACTCCTTTCCAAGAGATGTTCAATTCTTATCTAGACATAGCACAATATTTCAAATGCCATACAATCAGCTTAGATGTGGAGAAACCAATCTGTCCTACATATGCTTCAAAGACCCTGGAGATTGCTTCTACTATTTAGTGTTCCAGGGGTTTCCAACCAAAAGACCCTTACCCTTCTGAAGAGATCACCAGGCCATTTCCTAACGACAACAACAAAAAAATACACATTGAACTAAAGGAGATTCTGATTAGATTAAAATATTGAGTAGTCCAGAGTACAGGAAATCTGAAATTCACAGTCAGTTACAAATTCCAACTTTTAATGTCGTCTGGTTTCAGATGCAGTTTTCCCAGGATGGAGAGAGCTACTGAGGAAGTCATCAAGTGGCTCCCAGGTGAGGGAACAAAAGAACAGAGCAACTCATGTTGCAAACTGTCTCATGACATAAAACTGATAACTTGACCTTCCTAGTTGGATTCTATAACCCCAGGTTCACTAGATTAGAAAACAGAAGTTAATAATTCTGGGGCTACACTCTGCTGTTTTGTGTCACTTTGAACAAGATGCTTGACCTTTTGGTAGCAGATTTTTTTTTCCTACACTATAAAATTATAAGGACATTTTGCCACCTACATCTCAGCAATTTTGTTATTGCTGATTTTTGCGTGTGTGCATTTTCGCAATGTACTGGCAAGTGTGTTATACTGTTCTGAAGAGCTTAAGTTCATAAGGACATTCATATGTACAGGGCATATACATTATAGTATTTTGTATGGCCAATCGTCTCTACACAGTACAAATTCCTAGAGCTACCTTCTAGCAGTGCAATGCTGAGCATAACAGCACACATACTATATGCACACATAGAAGTGGTTGCTAATGGTTAGTTGTAAAGTGCATTTTCATTTTTATTTGTGGTTCTTCATATTAAACTGGTTACCAGAGAAAATATACTGAAATTTTACTTCAATAAATAGTGTTGAGAAACCTCAGAAGCATATCTACAAAGAAGAATGAAGCTGAGCCCTTTTCTCACACCACATACAAAAATCAACTCAACACAGATTAGTGAGTTAAGTGTAATAACAAAACTAGAGGGCTTACATTTAATTAATAAACTAATAGAAACTAAAATATTAGTTTTATAAAAAAATATAAATTA
>NW_022900945.1:28930913-28940621 GCF_012274545.1 Fukomys damarensis | reverse complement strand
TAATAATTTAATATAATTATAATAATATAATTATATTAAATTATATAAAATATTAGTTTTTATATTCCATGACACTGGTCTATACAAAAATTTATTTGCTGTAACACCAAAAATCACAGCTCACAAAAAAAAACAAAAAGAGAATGACATTATTATTAAATTAAAGAGTTTCTGTACAGAGTGAAGAGAGATCCTTATTTTTTATTGTGTGTATATGTAGTATTTTACTGCTTACCTCCCTATACACATGCACGCACGCATACTTTATCTTTTTGATGTCACAAATTTCCATTTTTATGTCACACATCCCTTAACAAATTATTGTAACTATTGTTATTTTAAATAGTTTTGTCATTTTGCTTTCATACTGAAGATGTATGACATATACTCTGTCATTACAGCATTGGGTTACTTTGAATTTGACTGTATACTGATTTTTACCAGTCAGTTTTAAATCTTGATATCTTTTTGTGTGATTAATTAATGTCCTTTTAGCTTGAAGGAATAATTCCCTTTAGTATTTTTTATAGGACAGGCCCAATAGTAAAAAAAAAAAAACTTTTTCAGCTTCTGTTTGTCTGGGAAAGCATATCCCCTACATCTCTGAAGGACAGGTTTGCTGGGTACAGCATTCTTGGTTGGCAGTTGAGATTTTTTTGTTTGTTATTTGCGTTTTTCTTCAGCACTTTGGCTATAGCATCCTACTTGCTCCGGACTAAAAGATTTCTGCTGAGAAGTTTGCTGCCAGTGTGATTGGAATTCTCTTTTATATGATATGCTTCTCTTTTTTTTTTTTTCTGCTTTCACTGTCTCTCTTTTTTTAATTTTGATAGGCAGATTATAATATATATTGCAGCAGACTTGTTTGGATTAAATCCAATTAGAGATTTCTGACCTCAAACCTGGACAATTATCACTTTCCCTAGATGGAAATATTTTTTACTACTATTTTTCTAGTGTTTCCTGGGCCTTTCTTATGCTAGCATAATTCTTATTCTAATGTAATTCATGTATTTGCTTATTTGTTGCTATCCCATAAGTTCTTTAAGTTTTTTAAAGTATTTTTTTTCTTCTTACTTTGTGACAATATATTTTAAAGTGATCTGTCTTGAATTCACAGGTTCTTTTTAGCTTGGTTAACTTCTAGTGAAATTTTCCAATGCATTTTTTATTTCATTCTTTTTCAGCTCCAGAATTTGTTTAATAATTTATTTATTTTAATCGCTCCATTAAATTTTAATCATTTTGTTGTTCATTGCTTGCCTTATTTTGTGAAGTGTTTCTCTATATTTTCTTGAAGTTTATTTAGCTAAATACCTCTTTTGTACTCTTTGTCAGACTTTACAAAGCTCCATCCTTTATTGCTGGTTAGTGAGGCTTGATGAATGTCATCATAAAAATTATCCCAGGGAGTGTGTTCCTGCCTCCACCCTGTTCACCCCTTCCTAAAGGACAGCAAGAAGGAGGCACGGAAAAAAGCAGAGAGTGGGTCCGGATGTTAACTCTCTTGCCTCCTTGATCTTGGAACTACAAGAAATACATTTTTTGTTGTGAAAACCACCAGGTATTTTGCTATACTGGCCTGAACTAAAACAATAGGAATCCCAAAACATTAAAAAGGGAAAAACCTGGAATAGTTCTTCTTTATGCTGAATGAAATCCTCTTCCCTCCACTTCAGAAGTTCAATTAGACCATACCTCATCAAAGAGAGTGATGAGAGGTTCATCAGCACTCTTTATGGAAAATAAACCTAAATATTAGTGATCATAAATCAAACTGACAAGCATCAAGTACCTCATATATTTCTAACTTCTTCTGGGAAAATACATAAGTTTAAGTAAGAGCAGATTCTTACACAGTTTCTTCTATATCTATCTTAAACTCAAATATGTCATGATTTCTTCCTGGTAGAAGACACATTTTACATGTCTTTTATCCTCAAATCTATACCGTGAATCTAAAGACTTGGACTATGATATTTATGATAAATAATAGACTTCATACTGGTCATATATTAATGGAGTACCCTGGGATCTTAGGTCAGAACAGTGTATTGGAGATTATCTGTTTAACTCTGCTCATTTCACAGATGGAACAGAGGCCAGGAGGCTCTTTTGACCAAACGGTATCAGAACAATGTGGAAAGTTCACCTCTCTGCCCTCTTAGGCACGCTGTCTCTTCTCTAAGGCGTAGCTCTCTCAGGACTCATTTCTTGTAATCCACAGTTTTGAACACAGAGACTTATATTTGGAAAAATGTGCCTGTGTAAAATTTTACTGGAGGACCAGACCCTTAGCAAATTCAAAGTAAACCTGGAATGCTCATCCGGTGATTTTTATTAAACATCTGACATTTATCTTATAGAGGTGAGTTTATCTTACCACAGTTCTTCATTGCAGTCATGGGAAAATAGCAGCACTTACTGTGTGAAGGTAAATATTATGGCAAGATAAATATTAACTTTCTAAAGAAACCATTCTAGCTTGTTAAAAATCACAAATGGCATCAGTTGTTTAAGGTTTACACTTTCATAGTGTCTCTATGGACAATAGAGTTTCCTGAACTAAATCCGTTTTCTTCAGAGATGTAACAATGAGGAAAGGTATCAGATACTCTATTCAATATGAAGGAACCTCATAGTAGCAATCAACAGTGTACAACCCTGTAGGGATTCGTCTATGGATGTTTGACCTCTCTCTACACAGCTGTACTTCTTTCACTAGGCTCATCTCTTCTGTGTCTCCAAGTACTGAATCTGAAATACAAAGAAATGCCTCCTGACTTTTTAATACAGCCAGAGATTTTCCGAGTTTTAGAAGATGACTTGGCAAAGCCTACAAATCACCTATATGCTGTTTGCTCCTTCTCATAGTAATGGGCATAGTCATACTAGAGTCAATCATCTGCCCACCTCTCTTACTAGGTCCTGGAGGGAAAAATAGAGAGAGATCATGTACTTCATGCATTAGCTGGAAGAGCTTATTAAATATTTGGAGAATGCTTTACAAGCCATTGCCTAATATAATAAACACCTTTTCATCTTTCTCTTTTCCTCACAAAACAGTAGCTTGTCTGATATTCAAGTTATCACTTATTAAAAGGACCCATAGAAGGCCTTAAAAGGTAGGATAATTATGCAAATACTTACACTAAGCTTCTACAACAGAAAGAGTCCTCCAATGATAATCATCCTCTGCTGATTATGGCTTACTTTCCCCATACATGTAAAGCGTGGTCAAAGAGTAAGAGGTGTATTTAAATTTTCAAAAGTGCATTTCAGTAAAAGCCACAATGCCATTAGTTCCCCCTCAAAATACTCCTCCTTACTTCAAACAACTTCCCCTATTGCTCTTGCCCCTTTCTGAGGCAGTGCTGGAAGTCCTTTTATGTAAGCATATTTAGTCGCACTGTTGTAGAGACCTACAGATGTCCTGAATTGATGCAAAATATTCACCATTCATGGTCACTTGAACTTTGGGGAAGAGCCACAAGTCACACGATGCCGCAACCAGTAAGGTATATGAGCACACATAGTAATGCTTTCAGGAGCTTCCTTTTCCACTGAATACCATTTGGCAACAGCATTTACCATAATTTTTATCATACCACACTAAGACATTTATGAAAGTGGACTTTTATAACTGCTTCAGAAAGTGACAAGAACAATGAGCTATGTATGTTTGACCTGAGAAGGAATATTTTGAGGGGGGTTAATGGCAATGTTTCCTTTACTATGATATTTTTTAAAATTTAAACATTCACCACATATTTCTATTACACCTTCTCTGATTCAGGGTTGTAGACGTCTGTTTCCCAAACAAGGAAAAGATCATGGTACATGGAAGACAAATGGTAATAGAGATATGAATATGTAAAAATTAGCTTACAATACGTGAAATAGTTTGTCAATTAGTACAATGCTGTGCATGTGTTTCTGTGTGCTTGTGTCTGTGTGTGTTCATGTTTATCTCGAACTATTTAGGAAGCAATAGTTCATGGAAAACATTTCAAAAGAACCGAGAAAACTACGTAACCTGTAATGTCTTAACAACTCTGGGTGCTCACTGCAAGGTAAAAAGTAAAAATGATCAAATAAGATGAAAACTGTTGCATAAAAATTACTAGTCATGTTGTTAAATGTATGTGAAAAATTTATCTCAACAATTTATGTATTTTATTTTCTCAATATACATACTTTTGGACTCAAAAGAAGCCCTTAATTTCACCTTCTGATGATTGTCCCATACATTAAACATTTTTTATTTTCTTTAAGAACTGCACTTAGAGGGGCCAGGGATTTAGCTCAGCGGTTCTCCCACCTGCCTTGCTAGCTCAAGGACCCAAGTTCAATCCCCAGTACCAAAAAAAGAAAAACTGCACCTAGAGACAGAAACTCATTCTTCTAACTGTCCACAAGCATATTGAATTTTTATGGCAGATATTACTCTAGAAATGAATAATGGTTACTATAATGAGTTGACAACTTAAAACAATAAAACATTTTCTTAAACATTATATGCTAAATCCAAAAGGAAATTCAAATGGAGAAGTTTCTAGAAAAGAGCAACAGTACATCTCTGGAATTGGTACATAACTTCCCAGAGAGACTATTTTTTAAAGGCAGCACTCAGTTGTTCACAAAATGTTGCCTATTTAAAAGAGAAAAAAACCCATAACTTTACAGTTTTATCTTATGCAAGTTGAATAAATATAGACAAAGCAATGATGACTTCACAGACTTTTGAAAGAGACCTGTTCACAGAAAGACCTTGTGGCAATGATGTTGTAAAATCTATTGTTTATGTAGAGCACTGTAAAGATACCTAGCTATGCAGAAGAAATGTAAAAAGAAGTGAAGTGCTCATCCCGGAGGCCAGGCTGCTGGAAAATGAGAATAATATGAGACATGAGTCTCCTGAGATTAATGAGTTCAGGAGGGTTCACTTTTGTTACAAACTACAAATCGGGTCTGCTGTAAGGTAGTTTCAGGTTTGGAATTTAGGGCTCCCCAACGGTTCTGTTTCAAAGAATGAACAGATTTCTATAATGACAAATGGTTGAAGGTAATACATCAAATAATATCTTTATGTGCATGGTTGGGTTTTAAATCATTCCTTCTTGAGGAGAAAACTAAAATGACAAATTTTAATTCAAATGCCATAGGAGATGTTTAAAAAGTAATTCTAACAAAAATAAAGCAGGCCAAAAAAATGAAGTTGCATACATACTTGTACTCCAGTTTGACATGTGCAATAAATACATGGTTTTGGGTACTACTGTTCAGGAAAGAGAAAACTTGGTCATCTTTTGGATTATGAACATATTCAAAATGCTTTCATAGTAAAGCTTTTGTTGTGTTGATTTAAAAAAACCCTACCAAGTATTACACAGCATTAGCAGTAAAATGACGACGTGCAGCATAGCTTGATGGATGAATATTAACTTGTGTTCAGGCTGAAGGTAGCAGGAAGGTAGTTGCTGGACAGGGGAATCTCAGCCACATAGAAGCTGACCCAGAGCACTTACAAAGGAATCTTCAGTAGGTTAGTACATCTGAATGATTTGCTAAACCCTCAAGTCTTACTGATGTCCAACTCCCTTTTTTCATCAGATATACTGATATAAGTCTACTAGCTCTTTGCCTATAAAAGTGAAATACTTTGATTTATTGGTTTTGAGACTAAAAACAATTATTAGTCAGTTGTATGTGTTTGAGATATTCCGGGAAATATAGGTTGGGAGAAAATAAAATGACAAAAGAGGCTATGTGTGTTTTCTCCCAAAGAAATCCGACTTCCTTTCTGAAATCTTCCCAGTAGGAGCCATATAAAAATGACAGGGAGCTGCTGGTTGGTTTTTCTTGCTGCTAAAACATATGTTGTTATGTCATGTCCTAAACAGAAAACTGAAGCATCCCTTTCAAATTCTCAGCACCACTGACACTTCCAACAAGTGCTCTCGTATTGGTTTTGCTCTTATCTGTTCCTAACAGACAGCCTCATGCCTTGGAAATTTGACCTGAAATAAAAATTCAGCCCCAAGTATCTGCTGTCAATTGCACAGAAAATAGAAGATGACAGGAAAGTCACTTCTGCATGCTGAATTAGATCTCTCCTCAACATCTTCTAATGTCATTATTAGCACTCAAATACACTGTGTCAAAATGTGTCTGTGTAGGGAGATGGACTGGGCAACACTGAGTTCCTTCTTAGTCAATTTGACAAGCTATTTTTAATACATCACTTCTGCATAAGGAATTATTTAGGAACGACACCAACCCTATTGCAGAGATTTATACGTAAAAATATTCAAAAAGAACATATACAGTTCATAGGGAGTCAGTTTTACAATTCAGTTGCAATTAACTACTTCTAAATTTGGACAAGTCCATTACAAGTTTGATCTTATGGAATCTATAATCCAAGCAGTAAACTAAACTTGTTCTGAATTTCAATAGCTTATACATAATAGTTACTTTGATTTAGAATTTTTCATGATAGTTTCTTCAAAGTTTCCATGTCCCTGTTTTATGTAGTTTGAGTTATTCTGAAGTATGGGATGAATTTATAATTCAGCAATACCATTCTTTTATAAGTACACCACAATGGGATAATGAGTAAATGAACCATGAATTTTCACTTAGTTTCCTGTACCATATTTCCCAAAGACCCTGTTGAAAGATGTTGATGAAGTTAACTTAGTGAAACTATTTGACAATTTATGTGCTATATAGTTTCCATGCAACATGACAAAAGAGAGAAAAAATCTAATAGATGGGGAAAAAACCCAGTCAACAGAATTAGATATAATATGAAATGAAATGTTCTCATGTTCTCTCAGAATCTTAAAAAGATAAAATATTTTATTTCAGACAGAGTGAGTTCCCCATTGTGTAAGATAACTAGTGGTTTGGGATGCTCCAGAATGGAATGAACTTTAGCAATACGTACATTACTAGAATTCACAGGTACCTTCCTCAAGCCCACAGTATCTATGATTCAATCATTTTCTTTGAGTGAAAAATAAGTTGAGGCCATTTATTTACAAGAGAAGTATGTGTCACTACTAAAATTCTAAAGAAAATATTTTAAACATTTGATTGATTACAAGATTCAGCAACCCCATGTATGTATATGCAAATCAACATAATATGAAATCAACATGTGAAAGAGATACCCACACTACACTATTCATTGTGATGTTATTCACAATAGCCAAAATATGTACTAAACCTAAGTTTCCATCAGCAGATGAGTGGATAAAGAAAACACCAGGGAATACTATTCAGCCTTTTCAAAAAGAGGGAAATCTTGTTGTCTGGGACAAGAATAAGCCTAGAAGACACTATATTAAGTACTATGAGGCATTGAAAAAGGAACAAATATTGTGTTATCTCATTTGTATGTGGAATTTGGAATAAAACCATACTTATAGAAACAGAGAGTAAAGAGGTGGATACCAGAGTGCTGAGGATGGATGGATTGAAGAGATGTTGATTAAAGAATAAAAGTTTTAGTTAAACATGAAGAATAAGCTCAAAAGATCATAAAACATCATCACGACTATAATTAAAACAACATATTTTACACTAGAAAATATTGAGACTAGATTTTAAGTGCTCTCACCACCAAATATACATGAGAAGTAATATGCTAATTTCTTTGATATAGCCATTTGCAATGTACACATAAATCAAAATATGTTGAACAACATTAATACATATAATTATGTCAGTTAAAAAGTAAAAACATCTTAAATGATTATATGACCTGATAGGTACTTTATCTAGCCATATAACTTTAAGTCTTAATACTTAATCACTGTCATAAATAATAAAACTATAACCTAATGTTCACTTTTCAAATTATCTCTAGTGTCAACAGATCTCAGCTCTTCACTTCTTGCTTTTTGTCCAATTTTTGCTGCTGTTTGCATGCCACTGAGCCTAATTCCTAGTACTTGTCCCTTTGTACTAACCTTAGCTTCCAATCTATATATAACATAAATTCACCCTATGTTCCTTGGGATTCATGAATAAATCTATGAAAGGATCCATTCACATGGCCAGAATTTCACCATCACTACATCCATACAAAGCCAATACTTCTAGGCCCTCATCAACAGGAGCTACACATCACAGTAAGAACTGGCTAATATACCCAATACGTAAGATACATTTTAGGAAAAAAATATGATGCTGGGAAAACTAGCTATCTACCTGTAGAATACTGAATCTTAACTCATATATCTTACTATGTACTAAAATAAAATTCAAATAAATCCAGAAACTAAAAAATGCAGAAAATAAAAACAAACAATCTGCTGGAAAATAAAATAGATAAAACCCTTGAAGACATAGGCATAGGCAAGGGCTTTCTGAAGGGAATCCTACTTGCACAAGAAATAACACAGAGAATTAACAAATGGGATCATAACAAATTAAAAAGCTTCTGTTGGGCTTGAGATTTGATTCAGTGGTGAGTGAGAGGAGCCAGCTTCATGGAACTGAAGAGGCTATGCAAGGTCTGGAAGGGGCTGTGCAAGGTCTGGAAGGGGCTACCTGTACACGGGAGTGGGAGCAGCCTTGGGCTGTCTGTCTAAGGGCACCACAGCAACTGGGAGAGCATAAGGCGTCATGGGAAGGCCGTGCGGAAGGCTGATGGCTGAAGACTATGGCCTTGACCCCCACATGCTGAAGACAAGATCAATCCCACACCCCGCACAGATCCTACTGCAGATTGGCTGATTATAAGCACAGATCTGGGCTCTGACTCAAACACTCCTATGGAACTGGAGACACCAGAAGAATTTTTTCTTCTTTTTTTGTATATTAGTTCTTTTCATTTTCCTTTTCCTGTTGGCATTTTTGGGGGAGAGGCTTGCTTAGATTTTCATTTTATAGTATGTTTTGTTTTGCCCATTTTATTTCTCTCTTTCCTCAACTGTCTGTCTTGATATTTTAATATTTTCATGTGAATGAACATTGTCTCTAGTCTTTTTGGCTCACTTCAATATTTTTTATCTTTCATTCTTTCTCACCTACCCTCTTCTGCAGTTTCTGCAAGCTTAGGTGATCATTCTTTGTCCTGCAGCCTTGCTTCTACACTATTTCTCTTCAATGATCACTTGGTTTTGTCTGCTACCCCTCTTAGCCCACCTCTCCCACACACACAGGGTAAAATAACTCTAGCAGGGGGAAACTCACTGCAAAAAATTCCTGGTTCATGTTGGACTTTCTTACATACCTATACATCTTCTCCTTTGGTTAAAGATACCAAACTAACAGTTAACACAGTGTGCAAGTTTCGAGGCTGTGCTTGATGACACTGCTATTGCTAACTGTACTACTTTAGCCAGGATGCCATGCTGGTTGTAACCAGTCAGTCACTCGTGTATGACAACACTGTGATTGACTGGGGTCATAATCATCACCATAGTCCACTACCAAAGGGCTGAGTGCTGAGCCAAATGGATAGTAGCATCTCATCCCAAATAAACTAACAACAAATAAACTAAGAAGGTAGGATTTGGGGATGGACATAAAGATCAAAAGCCAGACACACCTAGAAGATATCTTTGAGGACTACACATTTCCTAACAAAGCCATGATAAAGCTATCAAAGAAACTTACAAGCAGGCCAGGGATTTAGCTCAGTGGCACCATACCTGTCTTGCAAGCACAAGACCCTGAGTTGGATCCCTGGTA
>NW_022900945.1:28898572-28930821 GCF_012274545.1 Fukomys damarensis | reverse complement strand
TTAATGATAGGAGGAGGAGGAGGAGGAGGAGGAGGAGGAGAAGAAAGAAGAAGAAGAAGAAGAAGAAGAACAACAACAACAACAACAACTAATGATGAGGCTATAGAGAAAATCAGATCACAAATAATCACTCAGGTATATAAAAAAGAGATGGTGATCATAATGGAGGACTTGTCCAGGAAATCTAGGGTAGACATGGATTTAAAAAAAAAAAAGGAGGATCTTAAGAAAATGATGGGAACCATGAATGGCCAACAAAGAAAAGAAGTGGAATCCATAAAACAGATTCAAACAGATATCCAAGAAATTAAAGATTCCATTGAAAGTTTGCATAGCCAAATGAATGAAAATGAAGACAGAATATGAGATGCAGAAGGCAGGGGTGTGGTTAGTGATTCTGAAGAAAAATATCTCTTAAAAATAGCAAGGGACCATGAAAAATCAATCCAACTGCAGCTAGATGATGCAAGAAAGAAAAACATAAAGCAGGAGTTAGCCCAAATGAAATAAAAAGCTTTCCCAAAAGTAATAGCAGAAAACTTAGCAAACAGGAAAAAGGAATTTGACAAACAGGTAAGTAAGGCATATAGAACTTCATTTACCCATGATAAAAAAAGAAAAAAGACATATAATAGTCAAGATTCCAGAAACTCAGGACAAGAACAGAGTATTAACAGCTGTTAGAAAAAAGAAACAATTCACTTATAAAGGAAAGTCCATCAGAGTCATAGCAGACTTCTCAACACAAACTCTCAAGTCAAGGAGAGCTTGGAGTAATTTCAAGTTCTGAAAAGAAACAAGCTCCAACTAGAGCAATGTACCCTGCAAAACTGTCTTTAAGAATCAATGGAGAAATAAGATACTTTCATGATAAAGAGCACCTGAAGAAATTTATGGCCACCAAATGAGCTCTACAAAATGTTCAGAAAGATATTTCAGAAACATAAACAAAGACCAGAATTCAAAGAACACCAATAGAAAGAAGCCACCAGGTGAGGCAAATAATTGAACAGAGGGGAGAAATGGGTAATCAGCATAACAGTTATAACCATCAATGTAAATTATCTCAATTCACCTATCAGAATAAACATACTGGCATAGTGGATCAAGAAACAAGATACAACAATTTAAGGCATAAAGGAAACACATTTAACCCCAAAAGAAATTCATAGTGGACCAGGGATTTACCTCAGTTGTTCCACCATCTGCCTTGCAAGCACAAGGACCCAAGTTCGATCCCTAGCACCAAAAAAATTAAAAAAAGAAAGCCATAGACTGAATGTCAGAGGATGGTAAATAAAACTCCATGTGACAGGAACCCAGAAAAAAAGTAGAGGTACCTATTCTATTTGCCAACAAAGTAAATTTCAACCCAAGACTGATCAAAAGAGATAAAGAAGATCACTTGTTGAAGGAAAATTCAAATAAGAAGATAGAACAATGATAAATACATATGTACCAAGTACCACCATATTGAGCTTTATAAAAAAAGTTAATGGACATGACATATCAAATAAGCAATAATGCAACTTTAATGTGGGACCTCAAAATGCATTGTCACAAAGAGACACATCAACTAGACAAAAAAAAAAAATCAACAAAGAAATATCAGAAAGGAAACAAATCTGTAAACAAATGGACTTATTAAATGTTTACAGAGTGTTCCACCCTAAAACATCAGAACATATTCTTCTCAGCTGCACATGGGACATTCTCCAAAATAGACCACATACTAGTTCATAAAGCATGCTTAATTACATGCAAATGAATTGAAATTATCCCATACATATTACTAGACAATACTGCAATGAAATTGGAAATTAATGGCAAAAAGAAACCACAAAAACTATGTAAACACATGGAAATTAAATAGATCCTCCTTAACAGCCACTGTGTTACAGATGAAATTAAAGAAAAATTCAATAGCTTCTGTAATTAAATAATAATTCCAATACAACATAGTAGAATGTGTGGGATGCAATGAAAGCAGTCCTATGAGGGATATTTATAATGATGAATTCTCACATCAGGAAAACAAAGCCAGCTCAGGTAAACAACCTAATGTTAAACATCAGATTTCTAGAAAAAGAAGACCAAGTAAAATCCAAACTTGCATGAAGGAGGAAATTTCAAAGACTAGGGCAGAAATTAATGCAATTGAGAGGAGGAAAAAAGCACAAAGAATCAGTGAATCAAAGAGTTGGTTCTTTGAAAGAGTAATTAAAATTGATAAACACAGCCAATGTTATAAAAAAAATAAAGGAAACACTCAGCTTCATGTAATTAGGAGTGAAAAGAGGAAATCAAAAGGAATGCTACAGAAATTCAGAAGATCATCTATACCTATTACAAGAATCTTTATTCTGATAAAGAATATATGGACAGATTCATAGATACATATGAATTATCAAAACTGAATCAAGACTATATAATAATTCTAAATAACCCAATATCAGTCAATAAAATTGAAGATCTAATTAAAAACCTATCAAAAAAGAAAAATCCATGACCTAATATATTAATTGCTGATTCTACAAGGACTTTAGGATAAAATCTAATGCCAGTACTTTCCAAACATTTTAATGAAATTGAAAGGAAAGCAATACTCCCAAAGTCATTTCTGAAACCCAGTATCACTCTGACACCAAAACCAGAGAAGGACCCAATCAGAAAAAAGAACTACAGGCCCTTCTCCCTCATGAACATAGATGCAAAAACCCTCATCAAGATACTAGCAAACGATGCAGCAAATCATAAAGAAGATTGTACACCATGACCAGGTAAGATTCATCCCAGGGATGCAAGGATGGTACAACATATGCAAATCAATAAATGTAATACACCATATCAACAGAGGCAAGGACAAAAGCCACACGATCGTCTCAATAGGCACAGAAAAAGCATTGGACAAAGTCCAGCACTCATTCGTGATTAACATCCGACAGAAACTTGGAATAGATGGTGTTTATTTCAATCTGATAAAAGCTATCTATGAAAAACCAACAGCCAACATCATACTAAATGGACAAAAACTGAAAGCATTCACTCTAAAATCAGGAATGAGACAATGATGTCCACTCTCAACATTCTTATTTATTATAGTTCTGGAATCATTGCCTAGAGCAATAGACAAGAAAAAGAAATAAAATGAATAAGGATAGGAGAAGAAAAAGATAAGCTATCATTACTTGAAGATGACATGATACCCTATATAGAATACTCCAAAAACCCCACCAAAATACTTCTAGATTTAATAACCAAGTTCGGTCACATAGCTGAATGCAAAGTCGACAGTCAAAAACCAGTAGCAATCCTGAAAACAAATAGCAAAATCACTGAGAGAGTATTTAGGGATGCAACACCTTTTGCAAGAGCATCCAAGGGCCAGGGGTTTGGCTCAATGGTTCTGCTGCCTGCCTTGCAAGAACAAGGGCCTGAGTTCGATCCCTGGTACCAAAAAGTTAAAAAATTAAAAAAAACAAAGAGCATCCAAAAACAATGCAATGCCTAGGAATCAATCTAATGGCAGGAGTAAAAGAGCCTTTGCATTGAATACCACAGCATTGTGAAAAATGAGATTGAAGAGGATATCAGAATATAGCAATATAGCCCTTGTTCTTGGATAGAAGAAACAACATTGTATAAATTGTCATACTCCCAAAACTATTTTGCAGATTTAATCCAATCCCAATCAAAATACCAATAGCATACCTCACAGAACTAGAAAAAAACATTCCTAAAATTCATTTGGAATCAGAAGAGACCTAGAATAACAAAAACAATTTGGGGTAAGAATGACAAGGCTGAAGGAATCATAACCTCTGACCTGAAATCGTACTACAGAGCTACTGTGATGAAAAATGCATGGCACTGGCAAAAAAGGGGGCGGGGGGGGGACTGAGGATAAATGCAACAGATTAGAAGGTGCAGTAGCAACTCCAAACACATTTAGCCACCTTACCTCGAAATAGTTAGAAAATGTTTGAATGGATGGAGCACAAGAGAGGCAGGAGGGGGGAAATAAGGAAGGGAAATGAAAAAACTAGAAAATAAAAATAAAATGTAAATAAAGCTTTTGTATGGGCCAGGGATTTAGCTCAGTGATTCAACCACCTGCCTCGCAAGCTCAAGGACCTAAGTTCAATTCCCAGGTTTCAAAATAAATTAAAAAATACATACATACATACATAAATGAATAAACAAAGCTTTTGTAAGTAAGGTGAAGAGGAATGGGAGGGAGAGGATGGCAAAAAGCAGGAATCAAGATATATAATGTACAAGTACAAATTCCATGTGACTAATGTGGTCATTATGTGTATCTAAATTGCCCCAATAAACTTATTTAATGAAATGCTTGAAGGCTTTTTGCACAGAAAAGGAGAAGACAAACTGAGTGAAGAGACAACTTACAGATATTGGAAAAAATATTTGCAGCTATTCAGATGATTAACATCAGGAATATATAAAGAACTCAAAAACTAGACCTCCAAAAATTTTTAAAAATGGTCAACTGAATGAATAGACACTTCTCAGAAGAAGTACAAAGGACCCACAAATACATTAAAAATATTTAACATCTCCAGACATTAGAAATATGCAAGTTAACACAACATTGAGACTATCTTTTACTCCACAAAGAATTGCTGTCGTCATGGACTCAAACAATAACAAAGGGTAGTAAGGCTGCGGGGAAAAAGGAACCATTCTCATTGTGGAATCAATGTTGAGATTCCACAAAAAACTAACGCTAGAAATTCCATTACACAGACACAGCTATTCCCCCCGAGGTATCATTACAAAAGAGTTGAAGACCTCCTATTAGAGTGTTACGTGCCTACTCATGTTTACTGTAGTGCAATCCATAACAGCTAAATCTTGGAAGCAGCCTATATGTCCATCAGTGGATGAATGGAAACAGCAAATGTTGTATTTACACACAATGCAGCATTACTTTGTCATAAAGAAATTAAAAAAGCATAAACTGGAGTAATTTGTAGAAAAAGTGGATGTACCTTGAGACCACTGGCAAGTGAAATAAATCAGACATGCAAGCTTAAACATTGCATGGCTACGCTTATATGAGAAACCCCAAGTATGAATAAAGAGTTAAAGAAAGATACATAATGGTAAGTAGGGCGATAGATCTTTTGCAAATGGGAAGGAAATCAGGTGGAGGAGGTTAGGGGGAAGGGGAAGAGAATAAGAAAAGAATTAAGATGTGTTATGTACACGTACCAACTCCCCTCAAAGAATGTAATCATTATGTACTGCAAACATGTACTGATAAAAGTAATAATTGAAGGAAAATGTGTTTTATAGATACAAAAAGATTTTAAGTAATGGCAATGTTCAAACACCACATTTACTTTTTATCTCTGATCTAATTTATACAGAAATTTTGAGAATTAGCAGAATCATCTTTAGCTCCCTCTTCTGGTTTTCCCTTATTCCAGAAGTCTATCCATAGATATACACTTGCACCTGCCCCCTCCCCACGTATGCACAACAAAATTTTCAGTAGGAATCCTCAGCCCAAAAGGCTTTTTTCAATTGTAGAATATTATTTTTCCTATATTTTTTATTGTGCACAATGGTCATACAGGTTAGTGGGTTTCATTACTGCAGATTTGTACACACACACAACACACTTTAATGATTCCCTGCCCATCCCCTCCCTTCCCACCCTCTCCTAGTTTCCCATATTTGCGGGTGTTAATGTGTAATGTCTCTTCCTCATATTCAAGCCCACTTTTGCCCACCCTTGCACCTCTTCCCACTTCCCTTTTTCCTTCGTTTTGCCCAATAGTAGTGTCCCTTCCCCAAAACTTTGATCACTCAAAAGAATGCCATATTTCCCTAAGAGACTGCCAAAATGTGTCTCATGGCCGAAGCTTCCCCTGACGCGTGTTGAGAGAAGCAAGAGTGGAGAGCTAAGTCAGATACTCTTTGTCAATCATCAATGATAATCATCAAGAAATTTTCAAGGACTGATTATGTAGTTAGCTAAGTAGTTTTCTGGAGACCATATTTGAATGGAAATATGGAAGTCATCTTCTCCGGGAGGGAGAAGCTTCTTTGGCAGACTCTACCTTTCAAATGGGCATGATATGAAAAGCAACATTTACTGAACACTTACTATATGTCCTGGTGTGCCGGGTGATACACACATTCTTATTCTTTTCAATCCCTTTCACCCCTTAAAGTAGGCATACCCATATCTGTTACTAGAGATCAAGAAAAATAGGAAACCCTGAAACATTCCCCAGTGAGTCAGGGTAACACTGGCTAGCAAATAGCCATCAGGAAGATAGATCTTAAACCACAAAGAACTGTCAGCTTGCCCCAGTCAGAATGGCTACTATAAAATATATATACATATACAATAGTTTATATATTACATTGTTAAAAATATATTATTAGCTGGAATGTAATTAATACAGTCATTATGGAGAACAGTATGGAATTTCCTTTAAAAAGTAAACTAGTTCTACCATGTTATCCAGCTATCTCAGTTTGAGTGTGAATCCAAAGGAAATGAAATTAGTTTAACAAAGAGATGCCTGTGTTCACATATTTATTGTAGCGCTGTTCACAACAGCCAAGTTATTGAATCACACCAGTCATTCACCAGCAGGTAAATGGATAAAGAAAATGTGGTATAAATGCACAATGGAATATTATTCAGTCATAAAGATGAATAAAATCCTGTGTCCATAAAAAATGGAAGTGTTGTCTTCATAAAAAAATGAAATCTTATAATTTGTAGCAAAATGGATGGAGTTGGGGGATATCATATAAAGTAAAATGAGCTAGGCACAGAAAGACAGATCTTACATCTTGCATCTTGTCACTTATACGTGGAAACAAAAATAGCTGATCCCAAGAAAAAAGTAGAATAGGAGGGATAAAGGGAATTTGGATAACAGGTACCAAAGATATTTGCTAGATATTCCTCAGACAAAGGACTAATATCTAGAATATATAAAGAACTCAAAAAAGCAGATCCCCAAATTTAAAGACCAATGAAAAATCAGCTTCTGAGATGAATACACACTTTTCAGATGAAGTATAAAGAGCAAATAAATATATGAAAAAGTTCAACACCATTGTTCATACAATGAGAGGCAAATCAAATGCAATAAGAGGTCATACAAGAGAGGCACATTAAAAGAATACTGAGATTCCATTCACTCCAGACAGAATGGCTATTATCCAGACATCAACTAATAACAAATGCTGACAGGGCTATGGGGAAAAAGGAACTTTTTCCACTGTTGTTGGGAATATAAACTGGTGCACCCACTGTGGAAATCAGTGTGGAAACTCCTCAAAAATATAAAACTAGAGGCTTCATTTGATTCACCTATTACTCCTCTTGGCATCTTCTTAAAAGAACAAAAAGCATCATACCGCGGTGATATATGCACACCCAGGTTTATAGCAGCACAGTTTTTAATAGCTAGGTCCTGGTATTAGCCCAAATGGCCATCAACTGATGAATGGATGAAGAAGATGTACTTTTTCTTAATACAGTGGAGTACTACTCAGCCATAGTAAAGGATAAGCTTGAGTCCTTTCTAGCTAAATGGATGCACCTTGAGAGCATACTCTTAAGTGAAATAAATTGGATTCACGTGTTTAAAGACCGCCTCATTTCTCTGGTGTGAGAAATTGAAAGTGTAAATATGGACCAAAGTGTATAGTAGACATTAGGACATGGAAGGAAAATATTCACATGGTAAAGGGAAAATGAGAGGAGAGAAGAAATTGAAGGAATGGGTAAGAAGAGAAAGATAATAGAAGGAAAAATGGACACAAAGCTTTTGTAAATAAATAGGTGATGAGGGGTTGAAGAGAGTGGAGGAGAATGAGGAAAAAAAGAAACAAGATGCATCATGCACAGGTACAAAGTCCTTATGATAAATGTTATGTATATCTATGATGTTCATTAAAAATAAATAAAACCCATTTGCCGTTAACCTCCTTAAAATACTCTCCCTCGCTTTTAATACATGTATCCTATCATTCTTAGCGATGTGTCTTTTATTGTAATACTTTTTTGTAATTAAATGCAATATTTATTTGTGATTTTTAAAATACAGAGCTTTACAAGCTTGAAATGGACACCACCTTTAGCAAAATAATATGTTTTTAAAAACTTTTAAACATTCGTCACATTTTTCAATCACCCTTTAGATGTTTTGCAGTGCTGTTGTCATTGCTTTGCAAATTTTTTATGTTTTTCCTTTCGATTTTCTCTTCAACTCATACTTTGTTTAGAAAAAGAGTTGGCCTTTAGTTCCTAGGGGTCTGATGCAAATTTTCCTCCTAGGCACAGGACCCTCTATCCTTTCTTCATGGTTTCTGTAACAAAACGGTAGTTTCCAGACACAGAAAATTCTTTCTGCCTTTGGTGTCTGAAGCCTCACTTTAGAAATCTGAATAGGACCTGCTATGCTGAGAACAGGGATGCGATCAAGATATTTCCATCCTTTTGTTGTATCATCGTAGTACAATTACCATTTGCAGAAGTCCACCTTTTGTTGCTGAAAATGTAATGCCACACATTGGGTAAATTTCAAAGGAAAGCGTCGGCTTCTACAAGTGTCACACCCGGAGATGTCTGCTTGTTGGAAGTGACCCCAGTAACACAGAGCATCAAATGAGGAAAGTCAGGGAGGGCACAGGCAGAGCTGTGCGTGTCTGATCTCTTCTTCTTCCCTGCAGCCAGCAGGATTCAATGATGGAGGTTCCACCCGCAGACTCTATCTACTCCTGATTACTTCACGGGCTCCACCTTCAACACCAGAGTGGGATTCGGTTTCCACTCTTTCAGTACCCTGGCATGAGGGTTAGGCTCCAGTATGAGTTTGAGAGGCAAAAGATGTTCAAACCATAGCTCCTCCTGCAAGTCTTAGGTGCATCTTTTGGAGTATCCATACTCTTGTTGGCATGCCATCATCATTTTCTCTGTTGGTGTGGCATTTGTTGTAGGTTGCTTCCCTCTTGCTTTATAACTTACTATTTTCTACAAATTCTTCACTGTTCATGATTTCCAGCACCTTCACTCTTTCTACTCCACTTATGCCTTGGCTTTCCAGTGCTGTACTGAATGTATTTTCCTATTTATGCTGTGACTTCATTGGAATTTTGCAGGGGTGAAGGGGTGAACATATGTTTTTAGTCACGTATAAACTACGTATTTTACGGTTGACTTCATATTCCTGATTTCTTTACAACTCAAGGAAACTATATTATATATTAAGGTTTCTCCACAGCCACTGATGAAAGGTAAATTGCTTTAACTACTGGGATGATAGAAATATGTTGTTTTATACACTTGTTCGAGGGTAGTGCCAGACCCTCAGGAGCAAACTCTGGTACATTATTTTGTGTCTTTGTGTCAAAGATTCCATTTGCCAAAAATGCTATATACTCTTCCACACCTATCATCTTAGTGAGGTACTTCAAGAATAGCTTTACTGACCATGACTTACAAGTAATTTTGTCAGTTTAGCAAAGGAAAAACTTTCTTTACAGCCTGGGAGATAACTTTGATTTGTGTCTTTGTGTCTCACAATGTTGAAATGCTCCTTTTTTCTGTTTAAATCCAGAACAAAACAATAGAAAGGATTCAGTCACCACTTAAAGGGCTTTATTAATGGCTCCTGGAACCTGGTATCCCATTATATATGATTTCTAACCTGAAAGAAAGAAACTTCCACAGATGGGAGACTAAAGTAGACTATGGCAACAGAGCAGGAGACTGAATTTGAGTGGTCAGTCTGGCTACAGCAGCAAAGAATCCCAGTCTTCCAGTGACTGGATACGGAACCTAAAGAGAGAAGGTCTGCACAGGGTCATTTAAAAATGGTCCCTCCTCTCACAGTCCACCTTCAAGAGAAGGCAATCCCAGAAGAAAAATTCATCTAAAACTGGAAGAGATATCCATCCCAACAGTCACACAAATTCCAACATAAAAATACAGCAAATGTGAAAGAAACAAGGCAGCATGATTCCTCCAAAAGTTCTTAATTTTCTAGGAACTGACTCTGAAGATATTATTATGGATAAAACACTGAAAAAAGAGCTCCAAGAAATTATTTTTTCAAATATCCATGAATTCTAAAAAGATGAAGAAAATGTATTCAATGAAATAAGGAACACAATGCAGGCTCTGAATGCAAAATTGAATGAACAGATTGTGCAAAAGAACCCAAGCAGGAATCTTGGAAAAATGTACCCTCATCTAAAGACTTTCTGAAAAGGCAGATTGTCTTCTGTTCTGATGTAGAAGCTGTAGAAGCTGAGGGGCAGCTTTAAGCAGAAACCAAAGGAGAGACACTACTTTACCAAATAGTCCAGCGGAGTATTTTTTTTTTCATTGAGTTCATTGGTGCATTTTAGGTATACAGTACAGTTACATTCATCATTGGGATCTTGTAACTTTATACGATGTATCTTGGTTCTCATTTCTTCCCCATACCCCTGCCCTCCTTTCAACCCCCCTCCCTTCCCTATTCTCAAAAACTTTATTTCCATTTTCTCATATTTTTTCTTTTCCCTTATTTCCTTTCCCCTACCCTTCCCACTTCCCCTACACCTTTATCCCTTTTCTTCCACAATGATATATGCACACCCATGTGTATAGCAGCACAGTTTGTAATAGCTAAAACTTGGAAACATCCCATTTACTCATCAATGGGAGACTGGATAAAGAATATGTGGTTTTTCCATAAAATGGAATATACTCAGCCATAAAGAATGAGCAATTAGAGTCATTCATAGGAAAATGGATGCACATTGAGCTTATACTCTTAAGTGAGATAAATAAGTCACACATTTGTAAATACCGAATAGTTTCTCTGGTGTGAAAAACTATAATTGTAAATAATATCCTAATGGTATAATTGACAACGTGTAATAGGAAGAAAACAGTGGAGTATTTTGTACAAGAAAGCTTTCAACATCTGTCAGTGCCCAAGGAAGCTAACACCAAATTATACCAGTAAGATTAGTGTAAGATTGCACCACATCTCCACCTAACTCTGGGAGCCACTGGCTACTACTGACTGGAGTTAGAGAAACAGCGTGTCTAAGCAGGGAAACAGGGAAGCCAATCATGCCCTAGTTCTCTATGGGAAATGGGAGACATCCAGAGTCTAAATACTCAAGTAGTATCTGGTACTTGTTACTTACTTGAAGGAAGGTTGGGAGATTACATAATCAGAGAACATCTTCATGGACACTGTTAAAGAATATCCACGAAAATATGAGGGTCTTGCTTAAATTTTCTCAAGGCAAAGAGAAAAAAGTATTACATGTTGCTGCATGAGGGCATCTTTCATATTACCTCAATGTTCCAATTCTTCGACAAAAGATTATCACAGGGACAAATTCCAGCCTTCCTTAGGATTATTTGCTATAGTTGTTGGGGATTGGTCCAGATCTCTCTCCATCAATGGCCTTAGACAAAATCAAGAGCAATGACAATCCAGAGACCGTGATGTCCAGCTGTAAGAGTTCTGAACTTCTGATGCTTCATCAGTCTCATTAGTTCAGGAACTTGATATTTTGTCATTTTTGTAACATTAAAACCTAGATGTGAAAGAAGAAAATAAAGACCTTTGCTGTAGTAGTTTTTAAAAGGAATTCTCTGGGCCAGCTGCACCTGCAGGATGAGCTGAGGAACTTGTGAATGCAGATTGCTGGACATAAATTGTTGAATAAAAATCTGGGGCTGGGAACCAGTAACCTATATTTTAACAAATCCACCAAATGATTCTGGTACATGATAAAGTTAGAGTATCACAGATGTTCAACAGAGCCTTATTTTATTAAGCAGAGTTACAACTTCAATATTTTTTTTAATTTGCAATTTTTACTACTGAAGGGTATAGCTTAGCACAGTATGAATCATTTGGGAAAACTCTACTGCATATGATTCCATTCTCACTTTGAATGATGTTATTAAAACACCACTTGCTTTCCTGGAGTACAGATTGTCTGAAACATGTTTCTTACACAAAAGTGGATTTTTAACCATTGGAATTTCAGCTGAACTATTTTCTGTCATACAGACCTTGTTTTGTGCCCTGTTTTTACCTATTAGTATTTATAGCATCTTGAGTAAATTGTTTAGAATTTCTAAGCATCTATTTCATAAAATTTTGATAGTGAGATAACTATTAAAATTCTAACCTTATAGGGAAGCATTTCTAACTACTATAAAGCATGTATAATGTAAGCAGAGCATATA
Organism: Fukomys damarensis; assembly: GCF_012274545.1. Lineage (NCBI taxonomy): Eukaryota > Metazoa > Chordata > Mammalia > Rodentia > Bathyergidae > Fukomys > Fukomys damarensis. The sequence continues at coordinate 28,918,562 of NW_022900945.1, read as the reverse complement.
ATTTAATGTTTGAAACATAATCAGCCTCCAATAGATGGTGCATGTAACTATTGTGACAGAGATGTCCTCCACATGGGTTGGTCTACACCTTAAGTATTTTAGTCTATTTTCAGAAAAAAAAAAATTGCTATGCAAATTGCTATGCTTGCCACAAGCCAAGAAGTAAGAAGCTCAGATATTTTAGTAGTATGTTCTTCCCCAGAGTCATAACTTTCCCCATTTTTTCCTAGAACTCATGAAGATCTTCAGTTGTAAGTTGACACAGTTCTGGGGGCTGGGGTTGGGCTACGTTTTGGCCCTTTCTGTCAGCTGTGGACAATAATGTGGGGATGTGCCTTGCTGGACTGTGGAAATAAACCTCCCTTAGATATTGGTTTGTTTGTTTTTAGTTTGTTTGTTTGTTTGTTTGTTTTTTGCTTCAAATCAGCAACTTCTCAAATAATACTTTTCACCTAATAAAACATTTAGTTTCACAGTGTTAAAAACATCCTAATCTGAGTTGTTACTTCTTAGTGTACTCCTGGAATATCTTTTACATTATGTATGTTACTAAATGGACTATGTAAGTAATTTTCTGAAGGAAAAAGTAATGTTTGGTTTTGTCCCCTTTTGTGAGCAAAAAAAATGGCCTTCAACTCTGAAATGAATCTGTTAATCTCATTAAGGTTGACAATAGGGCGAGCTGGCATAAAAAAACGGGCAAAAAAATGACTGGAAGGACCTATGATGAAATCCAGCTCATGTGTGATGAGGGGGATGTTATTTACCATCTCTAAACTTCCATGGTATCAGTGACAAAATGAAGAGCACCAAGGAGTGTGTGCCTTCTTAGTACAGTTGGGAGGATCACACAAGAAATCAAAGATAGAGCATTTAGCTTGTGTCTAGTACAAAGAGAGACTGGATTTTGTAGGGTTAGGTTTTTCTGAGAAGGAATTAGAAGTGCATGAGATTAATTGGAAGGGTGAAGAAGGGGAGCAAGTAAAGACAAAGGGAGCTATGACCTCAATGCTGAGAAAGGAAAGAATTTGGGAAGCCTACGCACACTTTTAAAAGGTTTGGTGAAGCTAACAGAAGTCTGTAAGCCAAAGTTGTCCTTTAGAAGAGTGGTGCATTCCACAGGCATGGGCCAGGACTAACCCCTGCTGTGATTTGTCACAGGCAGGAAATTGCAAGGGAAACCTCATTTTGACACAAAAGTATTGCTGGTTCCAAAGTGGAGGATACTGGGATTGTTAGTCAATGGCCTTTTCCCATGGGGTGAGGTCTGAGATAGCTATTTCCATGGCTTCCTAAATTGTTTTGTTGTTTAGGATAGGTCAGAGCTGTGTCAAATAATTGTACAGACTGAGCCCTGCATGAGGGAAATGGTCAAAGGGCAGAGAAGCCTGAAGTCCAATTCCTGCCCCTGTTGCTAAGTTATGTCTGCCTGCCTAACTCACACAAAGGCATCTCTGGACTGGGGTGTCTGGCTAAGAGTCCTGACGCTATAAGAAAGAGTAAAATGTTTAAGGACAGCAGTCTATGTGTGCAAGCACATGTGTGTATCGGGAAGCATGAGTGTGTGGGGGGGGGTGATTCAACAAGAAGCCGCTGGGAATCGATGCTGTAAACTGGGAGGCCAATTAGCACAGTGTTAACCCACTCTCTGGAGGAAGGCACAGAATATGGAGGATCCCTTATGACCAAAAATGTGAGTTTTGGTAATTAATCATTTGAATATGAGGCTGTCTCTTTTATTAAAAGCAGTCAAACTCATCACCTAGCGAGAAGGGTTAAGTTCTAAAGACTTCATTTATCCCTGATCCTTTGTACTCAGCAGTGTCTGTGAAAATTGCCTATCAAGTGAAATGCGGGGTGGCGGGGCACATGGAAGGTTCCCGAGGAAAGCTTTGCTTTAACTCTAGCTATGGTTTCCCATTTATTATCACAGAGAACTATATCAAATACTTTTGCACTGGAAACAATGATTAAAAGCATCCTTTCATTTGATTGTAAAAAAAAACAAAAAGAATGTAAGCTATTACAGAAAAAAAAAATCAGAAGACTGGTTCCAGGCTGTCCAACCTTCAAGCAATGAACGACATGGCTTGTGACAGTGTGACTCTGAGAAGCAACTGGGGTTTTTGTTGCTGTTGTTTTGGGTTTGTGGGGGGGGGGCTGCAGACAAACAGAGAAGGTTTATCTGTGCTGTGATCACATCATGGTTATGAATTAGTTAACAGCCTACATAATCTTCATGTGTTGCCGCTAAGATTTCAGGTATTTTAAATCTAAATGAAGGCACTTTGCTTATCCTGTGTAAATGGAACTTACAAACAGAACTGCAATTTCATTTAATAGCTATAAACCATTACTCTAATGGTTTGACAAATACCTATGAGGATAGACTGCAATATTTCATCCAAGAAAGGACTGAATATTAAATAAATGTAACCTCCCAATGGGTTCTGCTTTAACCCCCTACTAATTTTGGAGGGTGGATTTAAAAGCTGAAAGCATTTTAGAGTAAATGTTAGGGGTTGGATGCAGCAGGTTCTTTGGTGCAGATTAGCACTTTATCCTGGTAATCACAAATCCTTTTTTCATCTTCCATTATCACTTCAAACTCATCATTGTAAAGTGCAGACTTAACTCAGAAGTTGGGAACACCATGGCTTCACGTCTGACATCCTGTAGGGAGATGTAAGCAATTAACTAATTTCAATGTTCTTTGCTTGTGCTTATTATTTTTTCTTTCTTCTTTTTGGAAAGACACGACTAACACTAAACATTTGCAGATCTCCACTGTGTTGACATCAATGGAGTCAAAAGTGCACACCCCAATAAAACAAAAAGATGAATCATCTTTCCATAGTTAAAGAATATCATCAAAGGCACCATCTCTAGATTCAAAGAATAAAGTGTCATCGAAGGACTTTAAAATAAAAGGGCTGCTCATGAGTTGGAAAGTTTGAAGGTTGTGTAAAACTAGAAAAATGATTCCTGTAATTATCTTCTGTAATTAAAGATACTTTTGGTTTTGGCTGATTATAGAGTGGGATTTGAAAATAGGACAATGCCCCAAGGACAGATGTGTTCAAAGAAATTTTTGATGAGAAAAGGACAGTTTTCATGCTGAGCATAAAAAAATTTTGGTTTCACTCAATTCATAAACTTTTTCCTAGATATGTATTTCTTATATGTACTACAGATGAACATTTATTTGATGATGGGGGGCTAGAAACTCAATCATGTTGGTAATAGACTTAGCAAAATAATAGTAGCTACAAACCCTTTAATTATAACTGGCATAAAAACTCTAAAACTGCTTACAGTGCTTGCTTTCATTTTGTAGCTTTGTTTTGTGTTTGACAAGATAAAAAAAAATTTGCCGAAAGCTTCTGATTATCCAATAGCAATTACCAGAAAACCAACGAAAAGACAATTTGGATTTTTAGAAAAGTGTGACCTATCAATTTATCCAATAGTTTTTCTGTTTGTTTTTTCTTTTTATTTAATTGGATTGTGGTTTAAAAATCATTTCACACAGATTTTTTTAAAATAATAAACCAGACTAAATAAGCCAGACCAGAGACATATCTTTCACTGTCAGAAAAACTGTCCCTATTGCTATACATATTCGTGCCCTGAGACTTTTCTCGGCTTCCAGATTCTCTTACATTTGCTTGCTGCACCTGCAGCACATCCAGCAACTGCTGTGAGAAGAGCCTTTCTCAACAACAAAGCAGGCATAGGTGGGTTCCGATGAAAAAAATAACATCCGATGAATTTTCTAAATTGTGTACTGTTTCCTTAAATAACAGGAAAAGAATACAAATATATATAATGAACTGATTGGAGGCAAAAACGAGCCCTCTTCTTCGCATTGTGGGGATTTAAAAGAAAAGAGTACAAGAAACATGAGCTTCCATCTGCTCACCTCTATAACCCTCACCAAGCCACACACACACCACAATCTGCCAACGGAACAGCACTGCCAGCCGGAGGCTCTATACACGTATACGGCACTTAGTTGTTGAAAGACTTTTGTCCCACAGAGGATTTAAGACTTGAGCACACATTCCCACTCACATGTATAAGCACACACAAGCATGTGTGAACACAAGGAAGTAGGAGAATATGATTCAAAATGTTTCCTTTCATTTTTGGAGTGGACCAGCTGTAAACAAATTTCCTTTTTATCACTGGCATCCACAGGTATAATCTAAGGGCGAGTTTGTGAAGAGAAACTAAGATGCCATAGGCAAGTTGAACTAGTTCTACATTGCGAGCAGAATAAAAAAGAAGGGAAAAAGAAAAAGCAGTGTGTACTACATTGAAACTTGCTTTTCATTGGAAAGATGCTGAAGGCAGAAGTGTACAACTGCTTACCTTTCAATAATCCATTTGCAAGAACATCTTTTCATTGATCTCTGTCTATACATCCTGAAAGTATGTGGTGTTAATTTGTTTCCAGAGATACAGATCACACAGTGTTGTCCACACTTATGCTTCCTGTTAAGATTCTTTGTGATGGTTTATTTCCACTTCTTGTGTGGCAAACTCACAATTACAATTGTAGATAGAACTCTATACAAATCCAAACAAAATGAAACATAAAAACTATTTCCAATGAATGCTGAAGTCCAAGTACCTTTGGAGGCAGTTTATTTCACAGCAGAAATATGTTTTGTCCTGACATGTATGGATGCTGGAATAATCACTGAGAGTTTCATAGACAACTTCGTGGTGACACATTCTTACCCTGTACTGGAAAGAAAATGGAATTTTCACATAGATATGCATTGCTAAAATTTTAAATGTGGGGAAATATTTTGAGATTAAGATGGTACTTCCTTGTTTATTCAAGTGTAAAGACAATTTTGATGTATGAATTTTTTCAAGTTTGCTTAATGTTAATAGTCTTGAGCTTACTTTACACACTGTCACTCCCACTTCAAGGAAGCTTATTAATACTGCTGCATATTACCTTCTCAGCAAGGCACCCAGATCTCCATTTTCCACACTGCACAGATGTAAGTAGCTAAGACTCAGAAAAGTTTAATCGTTTACTCAGTCAGGACAGATTACCATGCTTGCCTGTTGGTTCAGTTTTTCTTCGGGATAGTTGTGAATGTTTCAGTTCACAATATGTAATGACTTCAGGCCTCACGGGGTGCATAAAAACCAGTATTACTCCAAGGGTTTATGTTACTCTTTCCACTGCACTGGAGCATCATAGGCACAAAGTGTCCTTTTTTGACATTAGGGATCTTGCTTTATTTTAGGGTGAGTCCATTGTGGACACATATTTAAATAAGAAAAAGGAAATTAAACATTAAAAGATCACTTATGCAAGATTTAATAAGCTATCACATATACACGCATGTACGTATGTGTGTGTGTGTGTGTGTGTGTGTGTATATATATATATATATATATATATAAAAATGCTATACAGCTATGAAATAGTAACTAAACTATATTCCAAATCTGAGTCAAATCCTCTTCCTGTTCTTCTCAGTGTGAAGAGTTTTTCAATTAGCATTTTGCCACCAAGGGAAAATATGTTTGCCTCAACCTTTTCAGTGGGCCCTAAAATACTGCTGCTATTAGGTCAGGTGTAAAGCAGTGAATTTATCTAAAGATGTCCGAGGAAGGTCTTGATGTGTAAGAGGCTTAGTGGTACTGATAGATACACATATATTTTAAAGATGTATTTTTCTTTTTTTCTATTCAAGTACACTTCAATCTTTCAAAGCAAGGTCCCCAGAGAAAATGTAACGATTTATAGTCTGCCCCCACCTCCCACGGTCCCTTTCTTGGCTATTCTAGGCCCCACCACAGTGCCCTAAGGATTCATGGACCTTAACATCCTTATAATCCCCTTAGCTGTGGACCAAACTATACAGGTTGGAAAGCTCTAGCTCTTATAAAGGGGACTGATTTTCCAAAGGGCACATCAGAGCACCTAAATGACAGCCTGACCCTTTTTAGGGTCCATCTTTGTAGAATCTTCACTCAAAATTACTCCAACAATTCTGTTTGCATTCCCTTCCCCCCTCATCTATTACTAGTGCCCCTTTGGCCTATGACTGGAGACCTGTCTGTAGCAGAAACTCTGGGTGCTCTGCTTAGGCAGAGAGCCCCATGGACTCTAATCTGAGACGAAAAAAGAAATCTCAAGTTTTTCTGTTTTCTTTAGAACACCTACAGCCTAACTTTTTTTCAGACCTTTGTCTGATTTTAATTAAACAATGAAATTTCCTTTCTTAGAATTTATTTCTTGATTATTTACTTACTTTTGTGGTGCTGAGAATTGAATTCAGGACTTGCACTACATCCATATACACTCCCCTTTTTTAAACATTTTGAGACAGGGTCTTACTAAATTGCCCAGGCTGGATTTTTGTGTGTGTGTGTGTGTGTGTGTGTGTATATATATATATATATATATATATAAAAATGCTATACAGCTATGAAATAGTAACTAAACTATATTCCAAATCTGAGTCAAATCCTCTTCCTGTTCTTCTCAGTGTGAAGAGTTTTTCAATTAGCATTTTGCCACCAAGGGAAAATATGTTTGCCTCAACCTTTTCAGTGGGCCCTAAAATACTGCTGCTATTAGGTCAGGTGTAAAGCAGTGAATTTATCTAAAGATGTCCGAGGAAGGTCTTGATGTGTAAGAGGCTTAGTGGTACTGATAGATACACATATATTTTAAAGATGTATTTTTCTTTTTTTCTATTCAAGTACACTTCAATCTTTCAAAGCAAGGTCCCCAGAGAAAATGTAACGATTTATAGTCTGCCCCCACCTCCCACGGTCCCTTTCTTGGCTATTCTAGGCCCCACCACAGTGCCCTAAGGATTCATGGACCTTAACATCCTTATAATCCCCTTAGCTGTGGACCAAACTATACAGGTTGGAAAGCTCTAGCTCTTATAAAGGGGACTGATTTTCCAAAGGGCACATCAGAGCACCTAAATGACAGCCTGACCCTTTTTAGGGTCCATCTTTGTAGAATCTTCACTCAAAATTACTCCAACAATTCTGTTTGCATTCCCTTCCCCCCTCATCTATTACTAGTGCCCCTTTGGCCTATGACTGGAGACCTGTCTGTAGCAGAAACTCTGGGTGCTCTGCTTAGGCAGAGAGCCCCATGGACTCTAATCTGAGACGAAAAAAGAAATCTCAAGTTTTTCTGTTTTCTTTAGAACACCTACAGCCTAACTTTTTTTCAGACCTTTGTCTGATTTTAATTAAACAATGAAATTTCCTTTCTTAGAATTTATTTCTTGATTATTTACTTACTTTTGTGGTGCTGAGAATTGAATTCAGGACTTGCACTACATCCATATACACTCCCCTTTTTTAAACATTTTGAGACAGGGTCTTACTAAATTGCCCAGGCTGGATTTAAACTCGTGATCTTCCTGCCTCAGCCTCCCAGAATACTGGGATCATAGGCTCCATCTCAGTATTTAGTTGTGGGTTTTTATGGAACAGTGCAATATAACGAACCAGAAACAATAGAAGAAATTTTATGCCTAATCTTTTTTATGTTTGGTACTTTTACTTATTTTGGTAGTAAGGGATTGTGAATTCAGCTAATGAAATTTTGGAATTTCATTAAAAGTTGGAATAATGAAGTTGGAAATAATTATTTTTTTCTTTCTTTGTGTCTTTGTCATTTAATGAACTTTTTTTTCAGGATTAGAGATGACTTTTTTTTCTGTACCTATCAAGGTACCTATTTTCTATAGGAAACCTGTAGTAAATCATAAAGAATAAAATTTTCTATCCATTGTTTCACTATTAATTATTGTTCTAAATGTGTGATGAGACTGGCAATAAAATAGTAAAATTATTATCCCTTAATGATGGATTTTCCTGAGCTGACAATATAGCACATTGGTAGAGTGCTTGCCTAGTATGTGCAAAGCTTGGGGTTTTATTCCTAGCAACACACACTCACACACATGCACACACACATGATATATTTTCCTGATTTGACTTTTATTTTCTCTCTCCCCTTTGATGACTTCTACTATTCTGATCCTTTAAGTCTTGAGACTTATTAAACTGGGTTCAAGAAAGTATTTGTCTTCCTGAATTAGATGTATGTGTGTGTGTGTGTGTGTGTGTGTGTGTGTGTGTTCTCAGAAGCAATCAGCATTTCTGTAACTGTTAAGCAGAGCTCCTTCAGAATAAGGTACACTCTATGTTTCTTTGATATTGATTCCCCTAGATATCAATGAGGTGATTCTAAGTGCTCAACCATTTATGCCAGATGTGAGTAAAGGACCAGCAATTGAGATATACAGATTCTCATCCAAATGGCAGAACTAGTAAATATAAGAAAATAAAAAGGACTATCCAAGACCTTTTTTTAATAAGGGCAAAAGTAGAGTCATAATAAGACTCTACTCTTAATAGACCTTTATCTATAGTAACAATAAAAAGGTCAAAATTTTAGTATGAAATGTTCCAGATGTCTACTTTTGGATAAATAAGAGATGCCTGAATTCTGTGTTTGATGCTACGGTAGAAAAGAGACACACACAAAAATAAAACACTAACAACCCCCCACACACACCATAGACAAGTAAGCTAGGTTTCTCTGTATTTCATTTATTGATTTTATTCAAACTTTATTGTGTACCTGGTTTATAGTGGTTATATGATATATGACTTAATGAATACCTTGTTTTGGGTACACTTTAAAAATGTGAAGATCAAGATGATAGCCACCAGCCGTGTGTGGCTATTTAAATTTATTCTTATTTAAAACTAAATGAAGTTTAAAATTATGTAACTTAGTGGTACTAGTTACGTTTCAAGTGATAAAGAATCACTGTGGATAGCGGTCATATGACAGTAGACTGTTTAGAGGTAGATCATTTCCATCACTGAAAGGTTCCTTGGGGTCACATTGTCCCACAATTAATGTAAAGAAGGAAACGAGGATTCTTGTCCCAAATGATAATGGTTAAAGGATGACTTCTCGCCCCTAAATAGACACGAATACTGTGCACTGTATCATAATAGAAAAGAAACATAAAGTTTCGGAGGAAGAGAATAATGCGGTGGAGGTGAAAGAGCCTTTGGCAGGGAATATCCGGAGACGTGAAGGAGGGGAAGAAGCAGCCGAGACAGGTGAGCACCAGGCACTCTGGGGCTTGTGCACTGTCAGTGCTCTCTCCGTGGTTGGCATTGTATGCCTTCCCCCGACACAGTCTGGGCAGCGAAGCTAGCATTTAAACTGAGTCCATCTGACTTTACAGGCAAACCTGCCACTTAACATATTGAGGGGCGGCCAGAGCTGGTACTTTCTATATTCCACTGAGTGCACAAAACACATTGAGACTTAAATACTAGTTATCACTGAATGATATTGCACGAGAGGGCCTGTCAAGTAGAGAAAATAGCCAGAGCCACACTAGAAAAAAGTACTGTGCAATAAAAATGAAGTGAATGTTCAAATTTTAGAATATTTATTATAGTAAAATATGCATTGTCATCAGTTCCCCTTAATATGTTACAAACATTTTTATCCCATCGTGCGCACTACTTTCTGAAGCCGTTCTGGAAGTCATCTTTTGTGCCTTTAGCTGCACTGTTGTCACTGCCTCCACGTCCTGCAAATGTTTATCTTTCATGAGCCCAAAATCACAGTGTGCCATCGATGATGAGTAACGTGGAGGAAGACACGCCACAATGTTCCCATGAGCCTGCTTTTCCATCGCATGACACTAAGCAACATTCACTGTATTTCTTACCAACCTTGTCAAGACCACCATGAGAGAAGACTTGTAGACCTGCTTCAGAAAGTAGCACGGAGGCTAGGATAAGTATGTTTGAAGCCAAGGTATTTTAAAGGGTTTAATGACAATGTGTCTTTTAATATGATAAATTTTTAGAAACTTAAATATTCACTGTATTCTTTGATCCCACCTTGATATGGTTCAAGGAAGAAACAAAGTGCCTTGGAAAACAGACCTGCAAAAGAAGCCCAGTTGAAAAATGTATGGCATCCCAGACCAGGACATAGAATCCTTGGGATTTAGCTCAGTGGCACCGCCGATTGCCTTGCAAGAGCAAGGTCCTGAGTTCAATTCCTGGTACCGAAACAGAAAACAAAACAGAATGATATTCTCTTTGTGGAGGAAATGAAGGAGCCTCTGAAATCTGTGGGTACAGTCCACAATGATGTACGGTGGAGCGACACTCCTGAATAAGAGAGGCTGAGTGCTCCTTGCATTAACAGATGGACAATCTTTGAAAGCTCTGTATTAGCAAGGCTGCAGCACAGAAGACCAAACTTCAAGGGGGATGGTGGGGTGGTAAGGTGTGTTCGTAGCTGGCTTTTTCATTATTGTTATCACTATTAAAATATGACAAGCATTTTGAGCGTATCGGTTCCTCTCAATTTAAAGTTTTCCATTATTTTCTGCATTTTTTTCTAACACACTCAAGCTGTAAAAGCAAGAGGTTATTGTATTAACTCATCTATTAATTCTATTAATTGCATTTTATTTTTATTTTTGGAACTAGGGATTGAATTCAGGACCGCGCACTTGAGAGGCAGGCGGCAGCACCGCTGAGCTAAATCCCTGGCCCAGCATTTTACTTTTTCTAAATGATTTACAACTACTAATGCAGAGTGATGAATAACTAATCGTTTGTAACCACTATTTATTTTTAGCCACACATGACAAAATCAGAATGCAGAAAAAAAATTTTTTTTTTTTTTTTTGCCTTGAACCAAGGGTTGCTACATACAGAAACCTCTATAGGAATGCAACAAGATGCCAGCGTTGAAAACCAAGTTTGTTTGTTTTTTCTCACATAAGGAGTTAGGAAGATGACAGAATGCTTGGCGGTCCCTCCCCCTAACTAGCTATTTGTTAAGGCCCATGCATTTTTTCTTTAGTGTGCAAAATGTGAAAATTGGTCTCACTCTTCTCTCAGAACTCAGCTTTCTGAACAATGGATTACTAGGGGCATAGACACTGTATGGAACTCAGTTTTTCCTCATAAGGATTCTACTAAATGTTTTTCATTACATATAATATTTTGAATTAAATCTTATTTACCTAGATTGAAAGATGCTTACAAAATGTAACAGCATTTCATGTTTAAATACAAAGAAGTACTCAGGGTGTATGTTGACCACACACACTCATTTATGCACCTTCCAACGAAGTAAGACTGTTCTGTCAGTCGAACCCGCGTTTACATCTGTAATCCACCACTTACTGGAATTTTGGAGAGTGAGACATGCAACCCCCTCTAGATCTTGGTTGCTTTATCTGTAAAATTGAGACAAAAATAAGTCTGTATGCTGTATATCTATGTATCAATACCCCACAATGAATATGTTCATTATGTGCCTTTTTAAAAATGGTGTGAGGTGGTGTTTGCTTTAAATATACCAATAAACTTAATGGGGGAAAAAACGGTGTGAGGGAAGGGAAGTAAAAAGAATTAAGATGAACTATGAACAGGTAGCAATTCCTCATGATGAATGTAACCACTATGTACCACAAACATATACTAATAAAAATTAAAAAGTGAATAATGAATTAGGCGTGGTCCCAGCCCTTAAGAAACAGCTTGGAAAGGAAGGCAAGGCACATTAACAGCAGTTATTTTGCAAGGGAGACAAGTTCTGTTGTAGAAGCAACACAGATAAGAGCCCGGGAATTCGGACGAGGCATCTCCATACGTTCAGTTTGGTGTTTATGACACCGACCTCCATCCAGTGGTGGTCTCATGACCTACTTTTAGACAGCTTTGTCGTGTTCCCTGGCACATGCCTGAGGATTGGAGTGTAAGAGTCACTCTCTGACTTTCTGGTCGTGCTGATCTGCTTCAGTGAGATCTGAGGAGCTCAGCTCCCAAGAGCCAAGCACTCTACTAATAAAATGGTTACTAATAATAATGCATTATATGTTTCAAACAACTAGAAGAAAGTATTTTAGTGTTTGCCCCAAAATAAATGAGAAGTGTTTAAGGTGATGGAAATGCTACTGAACACGATATGATCATTATATAATATATACATGTATTGAAGCATCACATCGTACACCACAAGTGTGTGCAATTCTTGTATAAAAAATAATTCTTTGGAATAAACTTTTGCATCTCTAAGACTCTCTCATAAAAACCTACTGTTTCTTTCATTCTATAATATACAATGTATACTGTAGTTTCAATAATTATTTGTATGTGGGGCAAAGGAGAGAGAGGGAGCTCCAACACTAAATTGAATATCATTTTGTTAAAAAAAATCTCAGTTTTACGGAAAGTCAGGTGCCTAACGTAAACATTCATCTGAAACTTGAAGTATGCTGTGTCATGGACAAGTCATCAGGGCGGACTGCTCTTACGTGTGGAGTGACTTTACACATCAGTCATTCGGCAACTCCACACTGAGTGTGCAGGGCCATGAATGAGGTGGCTGAAGGCACTGTTCATGCTGTCAGGAACTCTCAAGCTAGACAAAGAGGCACAGCGACAGTGTGGTGAGCTAAGGACCGGCAGAGGCCTATTCTGGTGATGCTGCAACATTAAGGGTGCAGTGTCTTCTGCCTGGACCACGGGAATGGGGAGGACATTGGGAGAAGAAATGCTTACTGACCGCTCAGCAGGGACTGCTCATCATAACGCCATCTGTTCAGAAAGAAACCAGTGAGGGCCAGAACCACAGCCCTGCTCTAGGAGCCCTCCGTGGAAGCCTCACATTTAGAAAATGGCTGGGCCAATAACCATTTCAATCATTCTGACCAGTAAATCTTTGCTCGTTATGTCTCTGCACGGTTTCTTCTCTTCCAGCTCTCAGCACTTACCTCAGACACTTTTCAAGCATTATCTGGGAACCACAGTTCCTTGGTCCAATCTCAGCTCTTTCCACTGTCACCTTTCTCGCCTTTAGCTTTTAAGTAATCTTTGTTGTGTTTTGGCAACTTGCTGTGTGTTTATTGATATGCAATAATTGTGCATGTTTATGGGTACAATGTGATAAATCACTACATGTACGCAATGCATAATGATCAAAAAGGGATAGTATTTTCATCTCCTTCTACATTTATTATTTCTTTGTGTTTGGGATCCTTGAATTCTTTCGCCTAGTTCTTTATAAAATGTAATTGACTGCTATACACTGTGTTGTAAAACATTAAAGTTTATTGAGGCTAACAACTCTATTTTGGTACCTGTTATCCAAATTCCCTTTATCCCTCCTATTCTACTCTCTTCTTGGGATCAGCTATTTTTGTTTCCACGTATAAGTGACAAGATGCAAGATGTAAGATCTGTCTTTCTATGCCTAGCTCATTTTACTTTATATGATATCCTCCAACTCCATCCATTTTGCTACAAATTATAAGATTTCATTTTTTTATGAAGACAGCACTTCAATTTTTTATGGACACAGGATTTTATTCATCTTTATGACTGAATAATATTCCATTGTGCATTTATACCACATTTTCTTTATCCATTTACCTGCTGGTGAATGACTGGTGTGATTCAATAACTTGGCTGTTGTGAATAGCACTACAATAAATATGAGAACACAGGCATCTCTTTGTTAAACTAATTTCATTTCCTTTGGATTCACACCCAAACTGAGATAGCTGGATAACATGGTAGAACTAGTTTACTTTTTAAAGGAAATTCCATACTGTTCTCCATAATGACTGTATTAATTACATTCCAGCTAATAACATATTTTTAACAATGTAATATATAAACTATTATATATGTATATATATTTTATAGTAGCCATTCTGACTGGGGCAAGCTGACAGTTCTTTGTGGTTTAAGATCTATCTTCCTGATGGCTATTTGCTAGCCAGTGTTACCCTGACTCACTGGGGAATGTTTCAGGGTTTCCTATTTTTCTTGATCTCTAGTAACAGATATGGGTATGCCTACTTTAAGGGGTGAAAGGGATTGAAAAGAATAAGAATGTGTGTATCACCCGGCACACCAGGACATATAGTAAGTGTTCAGTAAATGTTGCTTTTCATATCATGCCCATTTGAAAGGTAGAGTCTGCCAAAGAAGCTTCTCCCTCCCGGAGAAGATGACTTCCATATTTCCATTCAAATATGGTCTCCAGAAAACTACTTAGCTAACTACATAATCAGTCCTTGAAAATTTCTTGATGATTATCATTGATGATTGACAAAGAGTATCTGACTTAGCTCTCCACTCTTGCTTCTCTCAACACGCGTCAGGGGAAGCTTCGGCCATGAGACACATTTTGGCAGTCTCTTAGGGAAATATTGCATTCTTTTGAGTGATCAAAGTTTTGGGGAAGGGACACTACTATTGGGCAAAACGAAGGAAAAAGGGAAGTGGGAAGAGGTGCAAGGGTGGGCAAAAGTGGGCTTGAATATGAGGAAGAGACATTACACATTAACACCCGCAAATATGGGAAACTAGGAGAGGGTGGGAAGGGAGGGGATGGGCAGGGAATCATTAAAGTGTGTTGTGTGTGTGTACAAATCTGCAGTAATGAAACCCACTAACCTGTATGACCATTGTGCACAATAAAAAATATAGGAAAAATAATATTCTACAATTGAAAAAAGCCTTTTGGGCTGAGGATTCCTACTGAAAATTTTGTTGTGCATACGTGGGGAGGGGGCAGGTGCAAGTGTATATCTATGGATAGACTTCTGGAATAAGGGAAAACCAGGAGAGGGAGCTAAAGATGATTCTGCTAATTCTCAAAATTTCTGTATAATTTAGGTCAGAGATAAAAAGTAAATGTGGTGTTTGAACATTGCCATTACTTAAAATCTTTTTGTATCTATAAAACACATTTTCCTTCAATTATTACTTTTATCAGTACATGTTTGCAGTACATAATGATTACATTCTTTGAGGGGAGTTGGTACGTGTACATAACACATCTTAATTCTTTTCTTATTCTCTTCCCCTTCCCCCTAACCTCCTCCACCTGATTTCCTTCCCATTTGCAAAAGATCTATCGCCCTACTTACCATTATGTATCTTTCTTTAACTCTTTATTCATACTTGGGGTTTCTCATATAAGCGTAGCCATGCAATGTTTAAGCTTGCATGTCTGATTTATTTCACTTGCCAGTGGTCTCAAGGTACATCCACTTTTTCTACAAATTACTCCAGTTTATGCTTTTTTAATTTCTTTATGACAAAGTAATGCTGCATTGTGTGTAAATACAACATTTGCTGTTTCCATTCATCCACTGATGGACATATAGGCTGCTTCCAAGATTTAGCTGTTATGGATTGCACTACAGTAAACATGAGTAGGCACGTAACACTCTAATAGGAGGTCTTCAACTCTTTTGTAATGATACCTCGGGGGGAATAGCTGTGTCTGTGTAATGGAATTTCTAGCGTTAGTTTTTTGTGGAATCTCAACATTGATTCCACAATGAGAATGGTTCCTTTTTCCCCACAGCCTTACTACCCTTTGTTATTGTTTGAGTCCATGATGACAGCAATTCTTTGTGGAGTAAAAGATAGTCTCAATGTTGTGTTAACTTGCATATTTCTAATGTCTGGAGATGTTAAATATTTTTAATGTATTTATGGGTCCTTTGTACTTCTTCTGAGAAGTTTCTATTCATTTCACTTGACCATTTTAAAAAAATTTTTGGAGGTTTAGTTTTTGAGTTCTTTATATATTCCTAAAATTAGTCATCTGTCACATGAATAGCTGCAAAATATTTTTTCCATTTCTGTAGGTTGTATCTTAACTCAGTTTGTGGTTTCCTTTGCTGTGCAAATGCTTTTAAAAATATCATTAACTAAGTTTATGGGGCAATTTAGATACACATAATGACCACATTAGTCACATGGAATTTGTACTTGTACATTATATAACTTGATTCCTGCTTTTTGCCATCCTCTCCCTCCCATTCCTCTTCACCTTACTTACAAAAGCTTTGTTTATTCATTTATGTATGTATGTATGTATTTTTTAATTTATTTTGAAAACTGGGAATTGAACTTAGGTCCTTAACTTGCGAGGCAGGTGATTGAATCACTGAGCTAAATCCCTGGCCCATACAAAAGCTTTATTTACATTTTATTTTTGTTATCTAGTTTTTTCATTTCCCTTCCTTATTTCCCCCCTCCTGCCTCTCTTGTGCTCCATCCATTCAAACATTTTCTAACTATTTCGAGGTAAGGTGGCTAAATGTGTTTGGAGTTGTTACTGTACCTTCTAATCTGTTGCATTTATCCTCAGTCCCCCCCCCGCCCCCTTTTTTGCCATTGCCATGCATTTTTCATCACAGTAGCTCTGTAGTACGATTTCAGGTCAGAGGTTGTGATTCCTTCAGCCTTGTCATTCTTACCCCAAATTGTTTTTGTTATTCTAGGTCTCTTCTGATTCCAAATGAATTTTAGGAATGTTTTTTTCTAGTTCTGTGAGGTATGCTATTGGTATTTTGATTGGGATTGGATTAAATCTGCAAAATAGTTTTGGGAGTATGACAATTTATACAATGTTGTTTCTTCTATCCAAGAACAAGGGATATATTGCTATATTCTGATATCCTCTTCAATCTCATTTTTCACAGTGCTGTGGTATTCAATGCAAAGCTCTTTTACTCCTGCCATTAGATTGATTCCTAGGCATTGCATTGTTTTTGGATGCTCTTTGTTTTTTTTTAATTTTTTAACTTTTTGGTACCAGGGATCGAACTCAGGCCCTTGTTCTTGCAAGGCAGGCAGCAGAACCATTGAGCCAAACCCCTGGCCCTTGGATGCTCTTGCAAAAGGTGTTGCATCCCTAAATACTCTCTCAGTGATTTTGCTATTTGTTTTCAGGATTGCTACTGGTTTTTGACTGTCGACTTTGCATTCAGCTATGTGACCGAACTTGGTTATTAAATCTAGAAGTATTTTGGTGGGGTTTTTGGAGTATTCTATGTAGGGTATCATGTCATCTTCAAGTAATGATAGCTTATCTTTTTCTTCTCCTATCCTTATTCATTTTATTTCTTTTTCTTGTCTATTGCTCTAGGTAATGATTCCAGAACTATACTGAATAAGAATGTTGAGAATGGACATCATTGTCTCATTCCTGATTTTAGAGTGAATGCTTTCAGTTTTTGTCCATTTAGTATGATGTTGGCTGTTGGTTTTTCATAGATAGCTTTTATCAGATTGAAATAAACACCATCTATTACAAGTTTCTGTCGGATGTTAATCAGGAATGAGTGCTGGACTTTGTCCAATGCCTTTTCTGTGCCTATTGAGACGATCGTGTGGCTTTTGTCCTTGCCTCTGTTGATATGGTGTATTACATTTATTGATTTGCATGTGTTGTACCATCCTTGCATCCCTGGGATGAATCTTACCTGGTCATGGTGTACAATCTTCTTTATGATTTGCTGCATCGTTTGCTAGTATCTTGATGAGGGTTTTTGCATCTATGTTCATGAGGGAGAAGGGCCTGTAGTTCTTTTTTCTGGTTGGGTCCTTCTCTGGTTTTAGTGTCAGAGTGATACTGGGTTTCAGAAATGACTTTGGGAGTATTGCTTTCCTTTCAATTTCATTAAAGTGTTTGAAAAGTAGTGGCATTAGATTTTATTCTAAAGTTCTTGTAGAATTCAGCAATGAATCCATCAGGTTATGGATTTTTCTTTGTTGATAGGTTTTTAAATTACATCTTCAATTTTATTGACTGATATTGGGTTATTTAGAATTATTATATGTTCTTAATCCAGCTTTAGTAATTCATATGTATCTATGAATCTGTCGATTTCTTCTGTTTTCAATTTTTTTAAAAATATAAATTCTTCACATAGGTATAGGTAATCTGGATTTCTGTAGGATCTCTTGTGACTTCACCATTTTCATTCCTCATTCTTTTTTTATAACATTGGCTAAGTTTTCAATTTTTTTTAATCTTGCAAAGCTCCAACTCTTTGATTCATCGATTCTTTGTGCTGTTTTTAAAATTTCAATTGCATTAATTTCTGCCCCAATCTTTATTATTTCCTCCCTCATACAAGGTTGGGCTTCACTTGTTGTTTGGGGTTTTTTTTCCCCCTTAGAATTATGAGGTTCAGCATTAGGTTGTTTATTTGAAGTTGCTTTGTTTTCCTGATGTGAGAGTTCATCACTATGAATTCTGCTAACCAGAATGCTTTCATTGCATGCCATAGGTTCTGGTATGTAGTATTGGCATTATCATTTAGTTGTAGAATCTAGTGAATTTCTTCTTTAATTTCATGTGCAACCCACTGATTGCTCAGGAGTGTGTCATTTAATTTTGATTTTTATGTAGTTTTTTGTGATTTCTTTTTGCTATTGATTTCCAATTTCAATATGCATGGGATAACTTCAATTCCTCTGCATTTAATTAAGTATGTTATTTGCAGAATGTCTCTCATGCAACTGAAAGGGTGTATTCTGGTGATGTTGGTGGAACACCCTGTAAACATCTACTTAGCCCATTTTTTAACAAATCTGATCAGTTCTTTGTTGATTGTTTTGTCTAGTTGATCTGTTTGTGATAGTGGGATATTGAGGTCCCTCATTACAATCATATTATTGCTTATTTAATAGCTCATGTCCACTAATATGTTTTGCATGAAGTTCGGGGTGTCAGTACATGGTACATACATGTTTATCATTGTTATCTCTTCTTTGAATTTATCCTCAACGAGTGTGTAGTGCCCTTTTCTTGGCTCTCTGATCAATCTTGCTTGAAGTTTACTTTGTCTGCAAATCAAATATCTACTCCTTCTCTTTTCTGGGTAATTGTCTTATGAAGTTTTGTTTTCCATTCTTTGACTTTCAGTCTATGGATTTAAGTTAAATGTTTCCTTTATTCAATAAATTGTTGGATCTTGTTTCTTGATCCACTGTGCTAGTCTGTTTATTTTGATTGGTGAAATGAGATTATTTACATTGATGATTATCACTGATATGTATTGGCTTATCCTTGTCATATTATTTTCTTGTTGTTGTTCCAGTTTCTCCCCTCTGTTTAATTATTTGCCTTACCTGGTGGCTCCTTTCTAGTAGTGTTCTTTGAATTGTGGTCTTGTTTATGTTTCTAAAATATCCTTCAGAATATTTTGTAAAGTTGCTTTGGTGGTCATGAATTTCTTCAGGTGCTCTTTATCATGAAAGTATATTATTTCCCCATTGATTATGAAAGGTAGTTTTGCAGGGTACATCACTAGGTTGGAGATTGTTTTCTTTCAGAACTTGAAATACATTACTCCAAGCTCCCCTTGACTTGAGAATTTTACCATTCTGTTATGAATCTGATGGGCTTTCCTTTATAAGTGATTTGCTTCATTTCTCTAACTGCTTTTAATATTCCTTTCTTGTGCTGAATTTCTGGAATCTTGATTATTATATGCCTTGGTGATTATTTTTTATCATGATTATCTAGAGTTCTATATACCTCATTTATCACATGTCAAATTCTTTTTCTTTCTCTTGAGAAATGTTCTGCCATTACTTTTGTGAACAAGTTTTTGATGTCATTTGGGCTGACTCCTGCTTTTATATTAATTCTGATCAATCTTATGTTTTTCTTCTTTGAATCATCTAGAAGTTGATTTTTTCATTGTCCCTCGCTATTTTTAAGAGATTTTTTTTCTTCATAATCACTACTGCACTCATGTCTTCTACATCTAACATTCTTTCTTCACTTTCATTCATTTGGCTATGCAAACTTTCAATGGAATTTTTAATATCTTGAATATCTGTTTGCATCTGTTTCACGGATTCCATTTCTTTCTTATATTGGGCATTTATTGTTTCCATCATTTTCCTAAGCTCCTCTATTTTTAAAAATCTATGTCTATTCTGCATTTGCTAAGCATGTCCTTCTTTATGATCATCATCTCAGATCATTATTTGTGATCTGATTTTCACTATAGCCTTGTGGTGGTGGTTCTATATCTGGGGTGATTCCTCCCTCCTCCTCCTCCCTCCTCCTCCTCCTCTTCCTGCCCCCTCCTCCCCCCCC
>NW_022900945.1:28874078-28898202 GCF_012274545.1 Fukomys damarensis | reverse complement strand
CCCCCCTTCTTCTTCTTCTTCTTCTTCTTCTTCTTCTTCTTCTTCTTCTTCTTCTTCTTCTTCTTCTTCTTCTTCTTCTTCTTCTTCTTCTTCAATTTCAGAAAGTTCAGGTGGGTGGCCTGCCTTTCCTCTATCTCATTGTCCCCTGAATTTGTCTTTTGGTGGGCTAGAGGTCTGGCGTTGCATTTTTCCTCTGGGTCTTGTCATTTTCCATTTAAAATTTTTAATTTGTCTTTTTTGTTAATTCTTGTGAGTTTCTTATGTTAGGATGCTTTATCACTAGTATTGAGTCTTCTTTAAGAAATATCTATTCCTCAGAGATATCTTCTAGGTGTAGCTGACTCTTGGTCTTAGTGTCTATCCCAAGATCTCACCTCTTCAGTTTATTGTGTATGACAAGTTTCTGCCTATTTGGCCTAGCCCCTGGTTCTTTGATACTGGCCCATATTATTGTTTGTGACCCTCAAGCAAACTAAGTCTTGGCACATCAGGAAGAACAACTGATTAGAATAATTATGTCACCTTGACTAAAGTGATATGATTAGTAATAATAATGGTATCAAACATAGCCTAAAAAATGACTGCAAGCCAGGGCTCAGGGAGAAAGCACTGCTTCCCACTTCCTTCTGCATTAAGGTCTCTCTCTCTCTTCACTCTCCTTGTTGATTTCAGTTCTCCCTTTTGCTGGGTCCAGGGGACCCACTTTTGTCCCTTTTCTCTTCCTCACATTGCTATATTACAGCATTAGGACACCAAATCTCAGAGAGGCTCTTCCTGTGATGTTCATCACTCCACCGTCTTCCTGGAAGTCCAGTAATATGTGTTTTAATATAATAAATTTTTATGATTTAAATATTCACCATATTTTTATCACTCCATTGATCAATCTTTACAGAAATTTCTGTTAAATAAAAACAGTATGTCCTGCTCCATTTTATTCATAGTATCTGGTATTGTTTAACTTCTGGGTCTTCTCCAAAATCAAAATGACCATGAAAGGTAAATCTTTTGAATTGATTCAAGACATCAAGGCAGCCACAACCTCACAACTAAAGCTTCCCAAACTACTTTCAGGAAGTGGCAAGAAGGAAGGATAAATCTATTTTAAGCAAGAGGATTATTAGAGGGGGATTAATGGCAATGTTTGTTTTATTATAATGTTTTTTCTTAATTTTAAATTTAAATATTCCCTACATGTTTCGATCACATCTCATATATGCTTTGTATCATCAACATATGGAATTTCCCCCAAGTCCACAGCTGATCATAATTTTGTTTATTTGACATACTAATAATTTAGGCCCTAACTTTAATACTTAAAATCAGATGCTTCTGTAAACCATAAAGCCCCTGGTCCCACTCACCATTGCAGGGACTCTTTTCATTTCTTGTTCTAAAGGCTTTTTCTTCTGAGTTCAGAAACGTACTTTTAAAGTACTCTATTTCTGTAACTTAGCCTGAAAACTTCCTATATGTCAGCTCATTCTGGCATTTTGAAAAAAAATCTGAATATATTTTTATTCAAAAATGTCCCTCAACATCATTTCTGTCATCATGCTTCATTTCTCAATTTAAGCTCTCCAATTTTACCAAATTATTTTCCAAATCAAGCTTCAGGGAATTTTACCCCCCCATTCTTTTCATATGGAAAATATATAGTCATCTTCTACAATGCTGTTCAGGCATTCTCTTTCCTGAGAGGAGTCTCTCAAGAATCTCTTTTGTGGATTAGTTAATTTCATCCTCTGAATTCCCACATCCTTATTCATAACTCCTACATCTATGCCCTCTCTAAAGTATAAGGTCCTGTTTTGGAATCAATGGATTACAAATTATTTTCATTGCACCACCAGCACCCAGCATGGTATGAAAGTTTGTAGCCACAACCTATGTGGAATAGATTAATAACTTTTCAGGTACAAGGGATAAGTAAAAAACAAAACAAAACAAAAAAACTGTGTAGTAGAAAAGCATGCCATATCTACTTTGTAAGAATAAAAATCACCAACAAATAATGAAAATTGGTTAGAAGAAATTCTAAGTACAGAGAAGTCATTTCAATTATTTTATCAAAGTAGAAATCTGGTGATATAGTTTACATACAAATATTCAAAAAATTAATTGGAAGGGAGTAAAGTCTGAAGGTTAAAGAAGTCAGTTAGGAATAAATTTCAAAACTCAGTCCCTAAGAAAGATAGGAATAAAAACCCTGAGGATGGTTAATAAAGTCTTAATAATCCTCCCAATGAACTCCACAGGATATAATTTCCCTTCTGCCAGTCCTACCTGGAATCTTTGAAATAGCCACACAATTTTCCCAAAGGCTGTCATGTTTTAAAGTGTGGTAGTAGCTTACAAAAGAGACACAGAACAGTTATTGTGCTCCTCCTTATTTCCATGGTCTTTTCTCCTTCCCCATGGTGTGTCCCAGATTGCTCTTGATTTACCACCCTCACATTTGTTGGGAACTCCCAGTTTTTCCCTCCATTAATGCAAATAATATTGCATTACTTTTCTAGAAAGGTAATTACCTACCTGCTGCTCAAAATTACTTTATTGCTTTCTACCTAATTTTTACATAATGACATTTGAAAAATACCTCTGGCTAATATGATTATTAAATAATTGTGTGTGTCAATAAATTGTGTTAAATGAATAATTCATTCATATATTTTAATGGTGTTAGGTGGTTTCAAATTTCAGTTTTAAAAAATTCTGAACTAAACTTAATTCCATTTTCTCCTCAGCATAATGTATACACAAAATTTCAACCAGTAGGAAACAGTTGTCTCTAGCTATAAAGAACCAGTTCAACCAAGAAATATAAATTCTACCTCTTTAACACTCAAAAATCATTTATCTTCATATTTAAGCAAATTAGGAAGATCATAAATATTGTATAGAGACTCTGAATGACTGATTATAAAAAGCTATTAAATGATTTCATGAACAAAATAATTCAACCATCTTTATAATTTTTCTAAGTTATAGATAATGTACATTTATCTATAGTATATTCCTGAACTAAAATTATGCATTTTCAGAATCTTTGAGAACACCAATTTCTGGCTAATTAGCTATTCTAATTAATGAGAAATAACTATGCCCATGAAAAAATCAGAACATCAATGATTAAAAAATAAATAAAATACACTTATACTACACTTCAAATAAGTTGATCTGGACAGTAGAATTTAGCTCAGTGGTTCTGTCACCTGCCTTGCAAGCACAAGGTCCTGAGTTAGATCCCTGGTACCAAATAAATAAATAAATAAAAATAAAATAAGTTGATCTGTTCAGATGTTAATTTGAGACATCATATTGTCTCAAGAACTGCATTAAAGAAAAGCTTTGTTATGTTAGTGCAACACTAGTGCATGGTTCTGCAGGTGCACAAGGGTGGATAATATTTTATTAATTATTTATCAACCTGAATAAGATATCTCCTCAAATTTAATGTACCTAGATAATCTAAGCTCTGGGGCCACAAATATGCTTAGTTGGGGGTTTAAAAGGAAATGAAGTGATTGAGAAAATTTTTAATCATAAATTTAGAATGGTATTCCATATTTATCAGGCATAAAATGGCTTTAGGAGATATAACGTATCTCTAACAACCTATATAATACAGTGATTCAGCATGTTCATTGAGCAGGCTTCCAAGGGTCACCACATTGCTAAAGTCAACCCTAGTTGAGCCTGACGTTTCTAATTTTGTTTTCTTGGTATTTTCTGACTGGTGCTGTCTTTCTACTTCCCTGATTGTCTTTTATCTTCTTGACTCCTCTCTTGCTAGGTGGTAAACAAATCCCTGCTGAGCGGTAAACAAACCTCCAGGCTAGGCAGGACCTTTGGGAGTTGAGCTGACACAGTTATAAAGAGAAATCTAAACTCTTAAAGAGATGAGGAACCTTTAAAGGCTGTAGAGAGCAAAGCATTGAAGTTTTTTCTTCAGTTTCACCATTTGTACTTAAGATGGCTGGAAAGAAGTCAATAGGAGAGAAAGATAGCTACAGGCAATAGAACATGGAGAAGAACTATACAAAGTAGTGATTTTCAAGAAGCTTTTCTGTGAAAGCAATAACAAAGACATAAACCAAATATTATTTCACTGGCAACTATCATGGTTTCTGGTATTATAATAATATTCTCTCGTTTGTCTATAGTCCTTTGAAGTCTGTAAAACTCTTTTGCATATATTCTTATTTGCTGGTCATTACCTACAGCTAAAACTGGTTTTACAAACTCTCTTCTCACTCTCACACCCAGCTCAGGGTCCCATACCCAGACTGTGCACACTACTGTCTCCTTATGAGTAACTCAAATTCTCCCTTCAAATGGCCTATTTCAACCTTCTTTGGCATTTAAGATCAAGATTAAAATGTGACTTTCTCTGAAAAGCCTCCCAGGCAATCCATCTTAAGGGACTTTACCCTCCTTCTTTCCATTATGTACTATGACAATCAGTACCCAGGGCATCACTTGGTGAAATCATATTCTGTGTTTCATAAGATATATTATATTACTAAAACCTCCTGTTAAGCGTTCCCCACCATTATTTGCCTCTTTAATTAATGTTATGGCTTGCATCTGTATGTTCACAAAAAGCCTCAAGCACTCATAGGTGGGGCTTTTGACAGTGACTGGACCATGGGTATGTAATACTGGATTAGTTCACTGATTATTTTAGCATGATTCTAGGTGTGACTGAATGGGTTTACTGATGATGGAAGACCCACACTAGGGGTGAGTGGCAACAATCAATAGATTTGTAGCCTGGATAGAATAAAAAGGGAAAGCAGAAGGAAGGCTGCTGCTCTTGCCTGCCATGCCATGAACTGTTTCTACTCTGCCATGTTGTACTGCCTTGGAACCAGCCAACTGTGGGCTGAAACTGTGAGCTAAAATAAACTTTTCTTCCTTTAACTTCTGGGTGTCCCAGCAATGAGAAAGTAACTAAGACAACTAAACTACACAACTCATAAAACCAGATGTAAAAATTTAAGCAATTAATTTTGAACAAACTGAGCTTGATAGATCGTGATTAGCCAGCTGTGGTTAGATCCTGGGATCCACAAGAGGGCATCCAAGAGCTCTTCCCACAGTTCAAGAGGAGGGCCAAAGGAACAGGAAATGGAGCTGGTTCATGAACAATTGATGTCCATGGAGAGCAGGGATCAAAATGGGGCTGTATTTGTTGCTCTTATTAATTACAAGCTGTTTAAATGTAGAGATTCTACATTGCTAATGGAATTCACTTCAATGAATTAAACTAGGAATAGAAAACTAAGGATGAGTGAGGTCAACCAGTAATTAACCACAATAAATAGATCATTCCAACAAGGAACACTCAGAAGACAGGACCAAATGAACAAAGTAGAGAAATACTTGAAACAAAATATATTCTTAGGTAAAATATCCAATCAGATGGCTTTCAACATAAGTGGGTAAGTTTAGAGTAGATGGGGATTCTAAGGCTTGTACCTTCAGGATTGCTTGTCAGAATCTTAAAGTTTGTGGAACAGTATGTGCCAGGAAACAAAATCTTTGTCTTCTAGTAATTGGAATTCACAGCCGAGTAGACTGCATATACCAAGGACCTCATAATATACAGTCAGTTGGGCCATTTTAACACACACATACACACACACACACACACATATATGTGTGTGTGTGTATGTGTGTGTGTGTGTGTGTGTGTATACATGTGTTTACTGTATGGCCTCTTATTTATTTTTCTGGTGTTTCTAAGGTTGACAGGCCAACTTTGCTCCAGGCTGGAAAAACATTTGTCAGTCTTGAAAGAGTCCAATTTAGGAAGCAGATTCTAGTCATCATATCCTACCATTCCTATGTAAGAAGTATTAAGAGAGTTTATCATTTTTTGTTCCTCTTTCTGTAATACGTATGTCAGGCTCCTATCACTGGTTTAGCACTCATTATATCTAATGATTTATGAATCAGGGTAATGCTCTAAAGGCTATGCACCAAGGTACATATATTGTATAAGTGGCAGGTTTATGACAGTAACCAATGCTGGAGGAATTTGACCTTAAACACCATTGTACTAAACACAGCAATTACATTTGTTGGACACAGAAATATTTTATTATAGAAATTATTTTTGTTTAAAAATACTTTATTACATTACAATGTACAGCTCCCAAAATCATTTTAATCTTCAACATGGTTTCATAAAATTCAATTCCCAGGAAAGACCTAAGATTATTGGTTATAGACTCCTTCTAGTACCATGTTATTTATTGTTGCATTAGCAGGGTAGAAAAGATGCATTATCTTGTAAAGTTTCTGTGGGTCAGAAATCCAAGCATGATTTAGCTCAGTAATCCTGTTCAAAGTCTTGATATTGGCCAGAGCTTTAGTCCTTAGAAGGTATGAATAGGGCTGAAGGATCCTCTTTTAATAAGGCCCACTATTATGGTTTCCAAATTGGAAGTGACTGTGCTCAGGAAGCCACATTCAGTTTATTTCAGCGTGGAACTTTGCATTGGGATCAGTGTCCTTATGATATGGTAATTGATCCACTGAACAGCAACTCTTACGGGACAGTGCCTCAGTAGACACACCATTTCATTGTTGTACACTGCCTATCACAAAGGCCAACTCAGATACATGGTAAGGCAGGGCTATGCCAAGACTACAACACCAGAAACTGAAAATCACTGGGGCCCATCTTGAGCCTAGAAAATGAACAGATAATCCAGAAAACATCATGTCCTGGCCTGTTCAATTTTCAGAAGCACTGGATAAAAACAGTGCCAGAACTACCCCTGAAAAACCAAAATAGCATTTTATACTTTGTATATACTCATTAATAGAAATGGAAATCTTTCTTCTTACCTTTCTTTTTTATAAATTGAACTTTGAGATTCTGAAACATAAAATCCACACCCACTAAGAGTAAAAGATTATCATTTCAAATTGACTGAATCTACAACAAATTTTTCCTTCATATGAGAGAATAACTGAAAATAAAAACCTTAGTGGCCCCAAAGCAAACCAGAATCCCCAGGGTTAAAAATATTTAGCATTCAATTGCTAGTTCACTTCTTGCCCTCTGATAACCAGGAACAAAATTGCTTTTCTGTTGCATAAAGTATCTTTCAAATTCAATTGCTTATCTCCTCATTCATTCAAGAAAGAGAGACCTCAGATTTACAGGAACCAGAGCCCATAATACAAATATAGTATATTAAACATACAGCAGACATCTTCTGAAAAATAACCAAAACACAGTCTATTGATTTTAACCTTCTGTATCAAGGTATTCTCCAGTGGTCTCAACTGGATGCTGGCTATGAGAAATTCCAATTATTTGAATTTCTATATATAGGATAAGCATTTAGTTATCAACACACACCATAAAGCATATTTTCATCTGTTATTAAAGCAGTATTACTGAGTGGAATTGAATGTTTTTCTACTGTGAACTCAACTGCCGGAGAAGCAGGAAAGAAGTATTTTTCTGTAGGAGATTCCCTTTACAAACCTCTTTTATGTTTACTGTTCTACAGCAACCTTTGCATCTACTCTTGGATAAATAAAATAAAACCCTATGGAAAGAATTTTGACATTTCTTCATTTTTCTTTATTCTCTTTAAACTCCTTTATATGCAATTATTCATTGTTGCCTTGGCTTTAATAAAACTGATTTTCATTAAAAATTGTTTTTCTACAGTATCAATGTGCCAAATTCATGCAAGCTTACAAAAACTCTCTAATACAGGGCAATCTCTTACAGGATCCTGAGCCCACATAATTTTAGCAAAATATCAAACAGAGGGGCTGGATGTACCTGACCTCTTATTTCACTGATTCCAATTTTGATTAAAACAAGTTCGCAGACTAGGAAATGGAGCCAAATTAAATGTATTTTTAGAACGGCATGGATGTTGGTGATAGCAGTGTTTGCTGGACTCGCCTAAAGAGCATCACTGCTCTTCATGGTTCACAGACTAGCAGAATTGGAAGTGGATAGAAAGATGAGGGAGAAAGCCAGGTGGAGAGAGCAAGAACTGGTTTCATCAGGACAAAAAAAAAACATCTAATTCAGTATCCTCTTTCCGCAACAACTGAGCAGGTTGATTTCTAAGAAGGTTTCACGGATTTTCCAAGTCCTCCTATAGATGATTTGTCCAAAGTTAAATAACCATAGAAAACCAAAGAAAAAAAAATTCAGAGACTTATTGTTTTACTTTTAATTTACTATAAAAGTTTTAAGTCTTTTAGTTTCAGATTATAAAAGTAGAAATACAGAAAATAAAGTCTGAAAAATATAAAAGTCATTTATAATCCTAAAAATTACCATTATCAATAGTCTGATATATACCAATATATTTGTCCAGAATTTTCCATTTACATATTATCTGTAAGGATGAAATAAGAACATTTATAAAATTCTGCAATCTATATGTTCCAATATTAATTTATTATTGATTTTCCTCCTTATGTTACTACTTTAGCAAAGAAATAATTCACTATATAAATTTGTCATAATGAATTTCACTATATAAATTTGTCAGAATGAATTTCTAGATTAGGAATTTTAAAAGTAATTTATTCATGCAAAAATACTCCTTGATAAGTAATTAAAAGAAATAGACTATGAAAGTTAAGTTCAAGAAAGATTGTATCTACATTTTGGTAAATTCCTTAGTGTTCTTACTTTTTAAAAATCCTTTATTTTGTTCAAGTATAATTTACACAACTGAAATGCTCTAGTTTTTAATTATTACATTGTGATGAGTTGGCAAATAATACACCTCTGTGAATGTAGAGAGTACTTCCATCACCCACAAAGTTCTGAAGTATTTGATTCCACTCAACTTCTACTCCTAGAAGAAGCTATTTCTGTGATCTTTTCACTGTAGATTTCTTTGTTTGCTCTAGACCTGTATGTACAGTGTGGTCTCGTGTATGTGGCCTCTTCCCCTCAATGTGTTTTTGACATTCATTCGTGTTTCTACCTTCTTCAGTATTTAACTCCTTTTTATTGTTGACTAGTATAAATTTGCTAACTTGGTCTATTTAGTCTCCTGCTGATGAAACTGTGAGCTATTTCCAGCTTTGGCTCTTGTGAATAAAGTTGCTATGAAATTCCATTCCAGTTTTTTAGACGTACTTTTCAATCTTTCTTGACCAAACACCTGAAAGTATAATTTCTGAGTCACGGGGATTATCACTTCATAATAAATCGCCAAATGATAGTCTATGTGATCGTACAATTCTCCATCCCTTCCATGGAAATATAGGAGTTTCTGTTCCTCTTCACCAACATGTAATGTTGACAGTCTTTAACTTGATCCAGTCGAGTGGGTGTGAATTGGTATTTAATTGTGATTTACATTTCATTTCCCTGATGACTAATGATGTCAATAAAGTTCTTTTAATGTGTTTAGTGACTATGTTTCCTTGTGAAGTATCTAAATCTCTTGCTAATTTTTTTCACTCCTGAGTAAAAATGATTTTCACATAAATTTTGGATTCCATGCATTTATTCAATATAAATTTGTGATATTTTTATCACATTTTATGCCTTGCTTAATTAAATCTTACTATTGAATTTATAAGAAGTAGTTTTTAACTTTGAGGAAATATAGAATATTTTTAAATTATTATTGCTGTTTAACCTATGTAGGAAATGTTTACCTACTGATATAATTTGAATGGTTTTGACCCCTTCAAATATTTCAAAATTTATATAGAAATTTAATCCTCAGTGCAATAGTATTGGAAGGTGTGGATCTTGGGAGGTGATTGATATAATAATCATTACATACTGCAATTATATACTGATAAAAATAAAAATTAGAAAAAGGGGGTTTATCCAATGAGTTTATCCCATTTTTTGCCTTTCTACCATCCACCATATAATGATGCTGTCAGAAAACCCTAGCATTACGCCAAATGCTAGTGCCTTCATCTTGGATATCCTAGCCTCCAGAACTCTGAGAAATAAATTTATATATTTTATAAATAGTCCTAGGCACTCTGCTATAGCAGCACAAAATGGATTGAGACAGATACTGTAAGTTATTCTCCTATAATACTTTCTAGAAGTTTTGTAGTTTCACATTAAAGTCTAAGATCATACCTTTTGATGGTACAAATGTAAGAGATTACCAAATGTTCTAGAGCCATTTAAAATCTTTTCCCACTGAGTTTTTTTCTTTTATCACCACTACTGAAAATCAATCAAATGTACATCTATAAATCTACCTCTAGGATTTATTGTGTTCCACTGATTAAATCAAGAATTCTTTGAAGCAACAGCTATCTGATTCCATAGTTTACCATAACTACCCCCACTCTACTTCTTGAATTTCTGCATAGCCACGGCATTCTCTTCATTGGTGTACCTTGAAATTCACCATATATTTTAACAACCACACCACAATAGCAAGCCAGAGGCAAACTGTATTCCACTTAGAACCCGTGATGAAGTCCTCATTGTCAGCTGACCAATGTAAGATCCAACTCCAAAAACGATTCCAAAGGTCCATTTTGGAGTTTATTTCCTAGGACCACTCTTGGCAATTCCTGAACATACACAGTAAGACAGAGATTTACATGGTAAGGTTTACTGAGGAATGCTCTTGGGGATGATGGCTATGAAGAAGTGAAAGAAAATGGAATGAGCATACCAGGAAGTTGAATTGTGATGCAATTTTAACAGAAGACTCATCCAACCCCAACTGCACAGGGGACTCTGGCACTATTGGCTTTGATACCTAAATCCCTTGCAGTTACCTGGGAGCATCTCTTGTTCTAATGAGAAGAACCTTAGTGGGCTCCTGGATAGAAGCTGGTCATGATTAGAAAGACATGATTAGAATTAAGACATGATTAGAAACCCAGAACTTTCAGCTCAATTCGCCATTCTCCAGGGAAGGGAAAACAGGCCCGAAGTGGAGCTGATAACTGGTGATGCCTATGTTATTAAGTCTCTGTAAAAAAATCCCTGAACTACAGGGTTCAAGAGTTTATAAATAAGTCACACATGTATAAATACCGAATAGTTTCTCTGGTGTGAAAAGCTACAATAGTACATAAGATCCTAATGAGATAATTGACCATGTGAAATAGGAAGAAAAGGGCTAAAGGTGTAGGGGAAATGGGAAGGGTAGGGAAAAGGTAATCAGGGAAAAGAAAAACATGACAAAATGAAAAAATGGAAATAAAGTGTTTGTAAATGGGGAAGTGAGGAGGAGGTGAAGGGAGGACGGGGACAAGGGGAAAAAATGAGAACCAAGACCTGTCATGTAAAGGTACAGGATCCTAATAATGAATGTAACTGTACTGTATACCTAAAATGTACCAATATACTCAATAAAAGGAAAAAAATCTTTACCCTTAAAAAAAAAGAGTTTATGGGGTGAACAAGAAGACATCCATGTGGCAGGAAGATGATGCATTCCAAATCCACGGGAACCCTAACCTCACTCTCTGTACCTATAGTCTTTAAAATATCTTTTAAAATAAATCAAAAATAGTAAGTAAACCATCTCCCTGGCACCTGAGAGATGCTCCGGAATATTAACAAAACTAAAGAGAAGGTTATGGGAACCACAAATTTGAGCCAAGTGGAAGAGAGATTGGGTTAATTTGGGGACTGTTGTAGTCAGTATTTGCAAGAGAAAAAGATTTAATACAGGACACAGAAATTTACAAGATTAGCTGACAATATTCACCCATAGAGTCAAATGTAGAAGACCGTAAGAGATCTGTTTGCACACTAGAGATCCAAAGAATCTAGCCAAATGCCTGGAGCCCACTGCAATGTGCCAGGCAAGTCTAAATCAAAAGACTGAAAGGTTTGCTCTGGGCTACTGCTGGAAGCTGAAGAATAAGCACCAAGAACCAAAGTTGAGGCTCAAGGTAAAAATGAAGACCAGAGCTCCTCCTAAGAAAACAGCAGCCTTCCTCAATGAAGTCAAAGATTGAAGCTCAGCCAAAGAGAACAGCTGAAGTTTCTCCGAAGAAGCCAGACTGAAAATCAGCAGCAATGATGCTCTTGCAAGGGAAATCAGCCTGAAATCCTTCCCTCCTGTTCTCCTTTTATACTATTCCAAGCCTCCATAAGTGGGTCTTCTATACCCAAACCATTCTGGCTCAATTCACCTGTTTCCCACTCAGTTTGACAATTAGTCAATTCACCACCACAGGGACTTACTACTTATAACTGGCAACTCACTATCTGGTGAGACTGAGCTCTCAATCTGTGAGATTTGATACTCTCTCAATGTAGATAGTAACAGAACTGAATTGAGTTGTAGAATACCCAGTTGGCATCAGGGATTTTATGGATATTCAGAATGGTGTGAGTATATAGTAGACCCTCAAGTTACAACCAGCCTGATATACGAACAACTTGGATTAATTAGGTTAATGGAGTATTCACCTGCCTTTTGTTATCTATAATGCATACTCAAGTTAACATCCAGGTCTCAACTATATTGACTTACAACGAACTTGAGTTACAACCAGCCCTTGGGAACCAAACAAGTTCATATATCAAGGAAGGAAAACAGTCTGTTTCCTTATATGAATATCAAGGAAAAAGTTATCATTGTAGGAACCTTGGGCTTAAACCTGCTGGACATCTGAAAGAACATTCCCCCAAAATATCAATGGAAGGTTGGGAAGGCTCAGGTACTAATCGACCCACTCCCATCTCCCAAGGCTTCCCAGCTGCCTCAGAAGCACTTCCTCAGTGCCATACGAAGCAGGCTTCCTTAGCACCAGGGAAGCAGAGATATAAGAGTATCCAAAATGAGAAGACTATAATATACAGAAATGAGAGGTCAGCCTATGGAAATGAGCGAGGCATCCAGGGTATATGCTGTAGTCCTCAATGCCATGTCCATAACCTGCTCTAGAGATAGTAAGCATGAGTAGAAAGCTGTGGTATTTTATAAAATGAAGAAACCTACTACTCACCACAGAGTTCGTGTTATCCATTATCCCATCAAGGATTTGGGAAGCTGGGGAGAGGGGTGAGCCATGGCAATGAGTTAAGTTTCTGCATAACATTTACTTGTGCTCCTGCTTTTGTGGCAGCCTTTGATTTCTTACACCAAGGTGATAAAAGTACACTAACATGTCTTATTGATGTAATTACACTGCGAAGGAAACGGTTCACTAAATAATGATATACAAAAAGGGATGACTTTGCTTTTCAATGTGACCCATGATCCTAAACATGTTACATATAACAACTCAGTGATTCTTCATAACAGTACAGAAATAAGTACAGTACAGATATTGCCCCCTTTGATAGATAAGAATTTGAGACAGAAATTTTGTCAGTGATTACTACAATAATGCTGCATAACAAGCAACCTCAAACCTTAATGAACTATAACAACAAACACTTATTTTTCTCACATATAAATTCAAGAGTTGGCTAGTGTGGCTCTGTGGGCTGAGTTGCAATCAGCTGGCCAGGCTCCAGGCTGCAGATTGGGTTCAGGTCTGCACAAGAAATCCCTTGTTCTGGGATCAGCAGCTACCAAAGTATGCTCTTCTCATGGTTGATGGAAAAGTGCAAGAGACTAAACCAAATCAGGCAAGTGTAATTAACATCGGTGCTGTATGTTGGAAAGATTCTGATTACATGTCTTGGATAAAGAAAAGTTTATGGTCAAGTCCAGTATCACTGTGATGAAATGGAAGAAAATGAAACTTTGGGGAACCCTACTGAAACTGCTGCTCTGAACCTTCACAGTATTTTCACTCCTCAGAAGAAGCTTAAAGGAACAGATAGAAATTTGGGGACACTTAAAACTCAGCTTTTAGAATTAGATTTCTGAAATTAATTTATACTAAGGGTGGCTCATAAGCAAGTACGAGAATGAAAAAATAATTCTACTCATAGCATTGAAAAGGTATGGTTTAACACATGAAATGTAAATTGGTGTCAAGTTAAACCAAGAGATCCAAAAATGTCAGAAACTTAGTTTCAGGTCTGATTCTGCCACTAGGTGAACTAGTGACCTCAATTTGGTTTCTGGTGTTTTTAAACCTAAGCCTCCTCAAGTGAAAAATGAGGGACAAAACTCCATCTACCTGAGCTCTACGCTTTTAAGTAAATTCAAATTGATTTTGGAGAACTTATTAAAAAATAGGTCTCCTCCTAATATGTTTCTACATCTCATAGGAAATTAGAAATCAATCTAAAATTTGGGTGAAAAACAACTGCTCCAAATCAGTATGACATTTCACAAAATAAACCTCCCACAAATTTTTAATTATAATTAATTTATTTTACACCTTCTGTAACTTATAAAATTTGTCTGAATTTCCTGAAAATGCTAAAATAGCTTCTTCAGCCTGAGTATATAATGTGATTGAAAGTTAGCTTAGTCAAAAATTTCAAACACACCCTTTCAGAGATAGCTATAGTTTACACAAAGTATTATTTGGCTTTTGTGAGCTATTCCACCAAAGGGCAATGAAATATCATTCCAAAAATATCTCAAATATCAAAGAAAGGAAAGGAAGGCCTAGCTAACTTTTTCTCCTTTTTAATTGACAAAGAGGAGTAAAACTATTAGGATTGCTTCACATGTATTGAAGAGCCCTCTGAAAAGGAGAAATATTTGCCCAGTTGCTGTACAAAGCCTAACATCCCACAGGCAGTATGATAGGTATAAATTCTTTAGGTCCTTGTAAACTTTGTCATTCCTATGTGCACATTTTTTTGTTTTGTTTTGTTTTTTTGAGACAGGGTCTCACTATGTAGTTGAGACTGACCTGAAACTCATTATGTAGCCCAGGCTGGTATCGAACTCACAGTGATCCTCCTGCCTCAGCCTCCCAAGTGCTGGGATTACAGGCATGTGCCACCACACCCAGCCTATGTGCACTTATAATATCTGGTTTTGCTGTGCATATAGAAAGTTTCAAATAAAGTTCTATTGGGTAAGTGAATGAATAATTAGTAATTAAATCTCAATAATGTTGTTCTTGTATCCTTATAAATCATATTAAGCAATATATATTGCATGTAATGTAGCCCAACTTCAAACAGAAGATATGGCTCATATATCCTACACAGAACAATCAGATCTCAATAAGGTATAGGGGAATTTTTAAAATGACTGGATACTTGTGGAAAACAATCAGTGTATAAAGCCAAGGTGAAATCAAAGATGGAGAACCAGGTATTTCAAGAAAGCCCCAGACAAACTATTAGGTAGAGTCTCTCTAAAGCAGTGCAGCTAATTTAGGCTTTCATAATTTAAAGGAAATTTGGATAATGTTTTTTGTTATGTTAAAGATATGTTAAATAAAATTCAAGTTAAGTGAAGCAGTTATAAAAATAACCTGAGCTAGTTAATCTGGTTTAGAAATGGCTCATATTTGACATCTCTGGCCAAAGAAGAACACAGAATTTTACTTTCTGTCTACCTTAGAATAAATAAGTATTAAATGTTTTCAAAGGCAAACTATCCCAAGCTTGCTATCACTGTCACTAGTTACTAGGTGGCCTCTCATCCTTTTTCTCCCTCTCTCTATTCATATATGCTATATATTTTCCATAATTGTTCAATAAATAAGTTTATGTCCATTTTATAGGTGAGTTAATTCACACTTGCTCATGGTTGTACAACTTGTAAGTGGCAGAACAGTATTCAGACCTAGGCCTGTCTGTCTCCAAAGTCCTTTTTCATTATACTTCACATCATCAGGGAGTCAGAACACAGTTCTAGCCATCAAAATCTTCCCCATAACCTTATCTGGATAAAAGGCCTGGCTTATGCCTGATTACCTCAGATCTCTTGCCATATTTTGCTTTCACCCACTTGTCAGGTTAGCATGATCAAATTTCACTTTGCTTCCATTTTCTTCCTACAGCTCTTCTTTCTCAGCAGCTCTGGGAACAGCACTAACATCTTGCTGAACATTTAAGCTTCCGTACTATTTGTGGCCACGTCCATTCATCCACTTCAGTCCTACTCTCCTCACCATCTCTCCGCAGTCCACTCCCGCTGGGCCAGCTGTCCAAATATGCCTCACCCCTTCCCACGACGTGAACAACCTCTGCTTGCCGCTTCATCTTCTGGGATTCAAGGCCAACACAGAGCCAAGCCCGTGGTACTTTCTTGGTGTCAATGGCTGGCTCGAGCACTTAAAATGTCCACCGTCTCTACTTCAATGTGGTCCCAGTCAATGTTGCACTTCCTAGAATAACCCTACAACTGGAATGCCTGTATGTCTATAAGACTTTATTCCGTAAGGACAATTTCCCTTTGCTTTCATATGGTGAGCTCATTACCACCCCTCAGAGCATTTCTGGCTCATTATCTGCGGTGGGTATTCCAGACCGTCTCAGTTCTGAGCTGCCCCTTCTCATCCCATCCTCCCACAGTTTCTCCTTCACTGCCTCCTGATTCAAGCTAATATACCTGTATTTAAGATCCCAAAGGAGATTTTCACTTGCTCTTCCCTTTTCATCTCAGCGTATACCTGCTCCACAGCAACTGTTCTCTTCAAAAGAGCTAGACTGGAAACAAATGGAGCTGAACCTAAATCTCACCTTTTATGATTTTATTTGTGGCTAAATGCCTTTGGGCAAATTTCTTAACTTTTTCAAGGTTTAGTTTCCACACATCTAAAATGAAAACACTAAAGCCTATTATAGTTTATGAGATTCTAACATTACATTTTTGTAGTGGGCATGTTTTTAGGGTTTCCCTTTGGTCCTTTCTCCATCTTCTTCCTTGGCTTAAATGAAACGGATTGTTTCTATGTTAGCTGACCATCCCTGTGACAAATATAGGAAATAAATCAACTCTAAAAGAGAAGTCAATTCTGGCTCACAGTTTCAGAATTTTCAGCCCATGGTCAGTGGCTCTGTTGCTGGCACAGTACGTTACGGCAGAAGGAGATGGTAGGGAAGCTGGTCACCTTCTGGCAGCCAGGAAGAAAAAGAAAGGGAAAGGAAGAGAACAGCATTACAATATCCCCTTCAAGGGCACAGCTCTAAGGACCAACTTCTTTCCACTAGACTACCTCCCAGTAATGTTACAGGCCAGTGGCGAAGCCTTTAATATGCAGGCCTCTGAGGAAGAGTTCAGATACAAACTCTAACAGTGTCCATGGGTTGGGACCCACAAGGCTTTGGCCCAGTGCTCTTGACGACAGAGTCTGGCTCATGGTTATGACCAAAGCCCAGCCTTAAGAGTCCACAGCATAGCTCTTCTGATAGTTTCTAGGATAGAAATACTGTCGTTTCTGGGATTGTTTGAAATAAAGAAAAAAAAAAAAAGTCTGGAGTTTTCAGTGGTTATATTTGTCACAAAGAAAGGAGAACTTAAGAATGGAGTTAACACAAAGGAGAGTAAATCTAAACAATGTAAATGGACAGTACCAAGCACACAAGTCCTAGAGTCCTTAGTATTATGAACTGATATACTACATTCTGTCTTAAGTTTGTTTTAGTTGGGCTCCGTCACACACAACTGAAATCTCTGTTTAATAAACCTCCAGCATGGTGCCCAATAGTATACTATGTGTGTGAGATATGCAGTATTAACTTCCCTGGAGTCCCGGGACATACTTGACACCTTTCCTAAATAATACCTTCCTTCTCTACCCATAATTCTACCAGAGTATCACTGCCAAAATATTCCTATCCTTAGCCTTTTCTTCCCCAACACATAGTTTCTTTACCTATTTGCATACTACTTTCAGTATGCCTGATAGTAAAATGTATTAAAAAGCAACTTTATATACAGTTAATCCAGTGAAATCAATCACCGTGTCCTGTCTGTTCTTCCTTCAAAATGTCCCTCCTCCACTGCTGTCTTATAACTCTAACCTAGGCCCACTCAACCTAGATAATTAGACTCATTCATAAATCTGGCCTTTTAAAAAAAGATTTCATCCAAAATTCTGCCACTAAATTCAGCTTCCTAAAATCGTACTTTCAGCATTCTCTTTTGCTACAGAGTCAAAAATATTCCAGATAGGTTTTGAGTAAATTTCAACCTCATTTTAATCTAGTATTGTTCTTTGAAAGGCACCACTTCACTTATCCAATGTAATTTTGGAATCAAATAATATTTTATTCAAATTGAAGTTCTACTTCTTACTATACATATACACTTGGTCAATTTATATCTCTAAGGATTTGGCCCCACTGCTGAAGTCATATCAGTCTTCTTACCAGCCCTTACTTATAATGAGCTCACTTTTTTTGTTATTTCTAACATTATTCAAGTATAATTTATGGACTGTAAAACTCATTTACTTCAAGTTTACAATTCACTGGTTTTTAGTTACTTTACCAAGTTGTGCAACCAACTCAATAATCCAGTTTTAAAATATTTGCATCACTTCAAGAATATCCTTCACGACAATTTGCATCTGACAAATCTGTAAACAGAAAGATATGTTGCAGGTAGGAATAAAGACTTGTCATCTCGGGCATGACATTCTGAAAAACAGAGATTGAAGAGGACATTAGAAAATGGGGGAAAAATCCCCCATTCCTGGGATAAACAGAAATATTACATTTTAAATGAGCTACTTACCAAAACTGATATGTAGTTTTAATGCAACTGTATTCAAATTACTACCAGCATTCTTTACAGAAATAGAAAAAAAAATCCTAAATTTTATATGAAATCAGAAGACACCAAGAACAGTAAAAGCAATCCCAAGCAATAACAGCAAAGCAGGAATCATCACAATCCTGTATATCAAAATACATTATAAAAGGGCTAGGGATTTAGCTCAGTGGTTCTGCTACCTGCCTTGAAAGTGTGAGGTCCCGAATTTGAACCCTGGTACCAAAAAAAAAAAAAAAATTAAAGTTACAGTGATAAAATCATCATGGTACTGGCACAAAACACAAAGATGTAGATCAGATCAGTGGAGGAAAAAATGAGGATTCAGAAACAATCCTAGCCACTTTCAGTCATGTGATCATCAATAAAAGGCCCAGAAACATACACTGAAGAAAAGATAATGTCTTTATCAAATGGTGATAGAAAAACTGGTTATCCACATGAAGAATAATTAATTTAGAACCATATCTGTCAGCCTGTACTAAAATCAAATTAAAATAGATCAAATACTTAGATATAAAAATAGAAACACTGAATCTGCTAGAAGATAAAATGGGTAAAACACTTGAACAGAAGGACATAGGCAAGGACTTTCTAAATAGAGCCCTAATTGCACAAGAAACAACACTAAAAATTAACAAACAGTATTATATAAAATTTAAAAGTTTCTGCCCAGTGAAGTAAATAACCAATAGAGTGAAGAAACAACCTAAAGAACAGAGGAAAAAATTGTCCCCTACTCTGGACAGAGGACTAGTATCTAAAATATGTAACTAATTAGAAAACATTGGACCCCTTTAATCAAGGAATCAGTCAAAAACAGGGAATCAGAGTGAATAAACACTTCTCAAAAGAATAGGTACAAATGGTCAATAAATACATGAAAAAGTATTCATGTTTGGTCTCTAGAAAAATACAAATCAAAACAACGCTGATACTCAATCTTACTCCAGAAAGAATAGCTCTCTACACAAACTCAAAAAAAAAAAAATGGTGAAGTTGTAGGAGGAAAGGAACATTTCTACATTGTTGATGCGATGTAAGCTAGTACAAACCCTAAGGAAAACAACGTTGAAATTTCTCTAAAAGCTAACAATAGAAATTCCATTTGATTCAGCTGTACTCTTTAGAGCATCTTCCTGAAAGAGTTTGACAGTGATGCATGCATAGTCTTGTTTATAGCAGCTCATAATAACTAAATTGGAAGCAGCCTATAGACCCATCAAGAGATGAACAGATAATGAAAATATGGGATATATTCACAATGAAGTACTACTTAGCCATAAAGAATGTAAATTTGAGTCATTTATAGGAAAATGGATGCACCTTGAGACCAAAATGCTAAATGAAAAAAACCTGACAGAGATGCTCAATATTGCAGGGTTTCATTTGTCTGAGAAATCCAAGACTAAAATACTATATAGATAATAGGAAACACAGAGGTAAACCTTGTATAGATGAGAAGAGGTCTGGAGATATGGACAGATGGGAGGGAGTGAGGGAGGAAAAGGAAAGTAAAAATTAAGATCCAACATACATATGTACCAGTTCCAAAGATGATATAATTATTATGTATCACAAACATATACTAATGAGAGAGAAAGAAGGAGAGAGAGAGAGAGAGAGAGAGAGAGAGAGAGAGAGAGAGAGAGAGAATGTTTAACCAAAATAAAAAGAGAATGTTTAACCAAAACAGATCAGCCAGGGATTTAGCTCAGTGGTTCTGCTGCCTGCCTCGCAAACGCACGATCCTGAGTTCGATCCCCGGTACCATAAACTCAAACAAATACTCTAATGTTGAACTTCAGAGTTTGAGGAAAAGAAGAGCAAGTTAAACCCAAAGCTTCTAAAAGGAGGGAAATTATAACAATCAGTGCAAAAGTAAGTTCAACTGAGATAAAAAAGAACACAAAGAATCAATGAATTGAAAAGTTGGTTCTTTGAAAGATTACATAAAATAAACCTTATAAAAACCTTATCAAAACGAGAAAAGGCCCAAATCCATTCAATTAAGAGTGAACAGGGTAAAATCGCTACAGATCCTGCAGAAACCAGAATATCCAACAATAGCTACTTCAAGAACCTGTACTCTAATAAGGTGGAAATTTCAGAAGAAGTGGATGTATTCCTAGGTATATATGAATTACCAAAGCCGAATTAAGGTTTAAAATAATAAATAATTCAACATAAATCAATGAAATTGAAGAAGTAATAAAAAATTACCAATAAAGAAGAGCCCATGTCCTGAGAGATTCACTGTTGAATTTTACAAGAACTTTAGAGAAGATCTAATGCCATTACTTCTCAAACTCTTTAATGAAATTGAAAGGGAAGCAATATTTCTAAAGTCATTCCTGGAAGCAATCATTACCTTCATAACAAAACCAGAGAAGGATACAACCAAAAAACATAGCTACAGGCCAATAGATAGCTATTCGCCAATCAGTGATTGTCCAATCAATGAGGCCAATCCTCATTGAGTTTATTGGTACACTTTAGGTATACAGTATAGTTACATTCATTATTGGGATCTTGTACCTTTACATGACAGGTCTTGGTTCTCATTTTTTTCCCTTGTCCCTGCCCTCCTTCACCCACTCCTCCCCTCCCCATTTGCAAACATTTTATTGCCATTTTTTCATTTTCTTCTATTTGTTTCCTTTCCCTTATTACCTTTCCCATACCCTTCCCACTTTCCCTACACCTTTAGCCCTTTTCTTCCTATTTCACATTGTCAATTATCTCATTAGGATCTTATGTACTATTACAGTTTATTCACACCAGAGAAACTATTCAGTATTTACACATGTGTGACTTATTTATTTCACACAGGAGTACCTCAATATGTATCCATTTTCCTATGAATGAATCTAATTTCTCATTCTTCATGGCTACTCAGCCATAAAGGTACAATATCCCAATAATGAATGTAACCGTACTGTATACCTAAAATGTACCAATAAACGCAATGAAGAATAAATAAATAAATAAGAAAATCCACATCTTCTTTATCCAGTTTCCAACTGAGGAGCAAATGGGCTGTATCCAAGTTTTAGCTATTACAAGCTATGCTGCTATAAACATAGGTGTGCACTCCCACCAACAATGGAAAAGGGTTCCTTTCTCCCCACAACCCCACCAACATTTGTTGTTGTGTGATTTCCTGATAGCAGCTATTCTTTGTGGGGTGAGGTGGAATCTCAGTGTTGTTTTCATCTGCATCTCTGGAATGACCAGTGATGTGGAACATTTTTTCATATATTTACTTGCTGCTTTTACTTCCTTGTCTAAGAAATGTCTGTTCATTTCAGATGCCCATTTTTGAATTGGGTCTTTATATTTGGGGGGACTGTTTTGAGTTCTTTATATATTCTATATGAATGCACAGTGATGTGGAACATTTTTTCATATATTTACTTGCTGCTTTCTCTTCCTTGTCTAAGAAATGTCTGTTCATTTCAGATGCCCATTTTTGAATTGGGTCTTTATATTTGGGGGGACTGTTTTGAGTTCTTTATATATTCTATATAATAGTCCTTTGTCTGAGGAGCAGCTGGTAAAAATTTTTTTCCCACATTATAGGTTTTCTCTTAGTTTTGCTGATGTTTTCTTTTGCAGTGCAGAAGCATTTTAATAAGATGAGATCCCAGTTGTTGATTCTTTCTGCTAGTTCCCATGCTACTGAGGATTTGTTCATAAAGTCTTTTCCTATGTCAATGTCTTCCAGAGTTCTGCCTAACTTATCTTCCAGCAAGTTTAGTTTTTCTTTAATCCACTTGGATTTTACTTTAGTGCATGGTGGAAGATAAGGGTCTAGTTTTAACCTTTGACAGGTGGAGATCCAGTTTTTCCAACACCATTTATTAAAAAGGCTATCTTTCCTCCAGTGGGGATGGTCAGCCGCTTTGTCAAAGATGACATAGCTGAGTACATCTGGAGTTGTTTTTGTGTCTTCCAATCTGTTCCACTGATCCTCAGGTCTGTTTCTTTGACAGTATCACGCTGTTTTTATCACAGTGGCTTTGTAGTATAATTTCAAATTAAGAATTGTTATACCCTCTGCCATGTCTCTGTTGACTAGGATGGCTTTTGCTATTCTAGGTCTCTTGTGCTTCCAAATGAATTTTTGGATTCTTTTTTCTAGTTCTGTGAAATGCAGTGTTGGAATTAAAATTGGCATTGCGTTGAATCTGTATAGCAGTTTTGGTAGTATGGCCATTCTCACTATGTTGATTCTTCCTACCCAGGAGAAGGGGATATCTTTCCATTTTCTTATGTCCTCTTTGATCTCTTTTTTTCAGAGTGCTGTAGTTATCAGTGTAGAGGTCTTTTTCTTCTTTTGTCAGATTGATTCCTAGATACTTCATTATTTTGGATCCTATTGTGAAAGGAATTGTTTCCCTAATTTCTCTCTCAGTGAGTCTGTTATTTATGTAAAAGAAGGCTATTGATTTTGGGGTGTTGACCTTGTACCCAGCTACTCTGCTAAAAGTGTCAATTAAGTCTAGAAGTCTTTTGGTAGAGGTTTTGGTCTTCAATGTAGAGCATCATAGCATCAGCAAATAATGACACTTTAACTTCTTCCTTTCCTATCTTCATTGCTTTAATTTCTTTCTCTTGTCTAATTGCTATGGCTAATGTTTCCAGAACTATATTGAAGAGGAGTGGTGATAGTGGGCATCCTTGTCTTGTTCCTGATTTTAACATGAAGGTTTTCAATTTTTGAGGCCACTCTTCTTAATGAGCGTAGATGCAAAAATCCTCAATAAGATACTGGCAAAGAGAATGCAACAAATCATCAAAAATATTATATTCTCAAATCAACAAGTAGGATCTCATCTTATTAAAAAGCTTCTGCATTGCAAAAGAAACCATCAACAGAGCTAAGAGACAACCTACAATATGGGAAAAAGTTTTTACCAGCTGCTCCTCAGACAAAGGACTACTATCGAGAATATATAAAGAACTCAAAACAATCAGCGCCCCCAAATATAAAGACCCAATTCATAAATGGTCATCTGAAATGAACAGACATTTCTCAGACAAAGAAGTAAAAGCAGCAAGTAAATATGAAAAAATGTTCCACATCACTGGTCATTCCAGAGATGCAGATGAAAACAACACTGAGATTCCATCTCACCCTACAAAGAATGGCTGCTATCAAGAAATCAATCAATAACAGATGTTGGCAGGGTTGCAGGGAGAAAGGAACCCTTCTCCATTGTTGGTGGGAGTGCAGACTGGTGCAACCACCATGGAAATCAATATGGAGTTACCTCAAAGAGCTGGGACTAGAGGTTCCATTTGACCCAGCCGTCCCTCTGCTGGGTCTCTTCCCAAAAGAATTAAAAGAATCATACCACAGTGATATATGCACACCCATGTTTATAGCAGCACAGTTTGTAATAGCTAAAGCTTGGAAACAGCCCATTTGCCCATCAGTTGGAAACTGCATAAAGTAGATGTGGTTTTTCTATAAAATGGAATACTACTCGGCCATAAAAAATGAGAAATTAGATTCATTCATA
>NW_022900945.1:28796437-28874001 GCF_012274545.1 Fukomys damarensis | reverse complement strand
AAATGGAATACTACTCGGCCATAAAAAATGAGAAATTAGATTCATTCATAGGAAAATGGATACATATTGAGGATACACTCCTAAGTGAAATAAATAAGTCACACATGTGTAAATACCAAATAGTTTCTCTGGTGTGAAAAACTATAATAGTACATAAGATCCTAATGATATAATTGACCATGTGAAATAGGAAGAAAATGACTAAAGGTGTCGGGAAAATGGGAAGGGTAGGGGAAAGGTAACAAGGGAAAACAAAAAAATATGACAAAATGAAAAAAGTGTCTGTATGTGGGGAGGGGAGGAGGGGGGTGAAGGGAGGGCATGGACAAGGGGATGAAAATGAGAACCATGACCTGTCATGTAAAGGTACAAGATCCCAATAATGAACATAATTGTACTGTGTACCTTAAATGTACCAATAACTCAATCAATAAAAAAAATTGTATTCTGTGACCACTTATCATTCATCCCAGGGATGCAAAGATGGTTCAACATATGAAAATCAATAAATGAAATATACCACATCAACAGAACCAAAGACAAAAACCACATGATCATCTCAGTAAATGCAGAAAAGAAAATTTGACAGAGTCCAGCACCCATTCATGATAAAAATCAAAATAAAATTGGAATAAAAAGTTGATATCAAAAAAGTTGCTATGTCACTCTGAAAAAGGCCACGTATGAAAAACCAACATCTAATATCATACTAAAT
Source organism: Fukomys damarensis (assembly GCF_012274545.1). NCBI lineage: Eukaryota > Metazoa > Chordata > Mammalia > Rodentia > Bathyergidae > Fukomys > Fukomys damarensis. The sequence goes on along the minus strand of NW_022900945.1, from coordinate 28,873,286 downwards.
AGTCAAAAACTAAAATCTTTCACTCTAAAATCAGGAACAAAACAAGGATGTCCACTATCTCCACTCCTGTTCATTATAGATCTGGAAACATTAGGCAGAGCAATTAGATAAGATGAAGAAAGAAAAGAAAAATGGATAGGAAATGAAGAAGTTATACTATCACTATTTGCTAATGATATGATACTCTACATAGATGGCCCCCCAAAATCTACCAAAAGACTCTTAAAATTAATAACCAAATCCAGTAGCATAGTAGGATATAAAATCAGCACTCAAAAAATCAGTAACATTCCTGCACATGAATAACAAACTCACTGAAAGAGAAATTAGAGAAATGATATCTTTCATAATAGCATCAAGAGAGATGAAATACTTAAGAGTAAGTCTAATGAAGGAAGTGAAAGACCTTTACATGGAAAAATACAGTATTCCGAAAAAAAAGAAAATCAAAGAATCAGAAAATAGAAAGACATCCCCTGTTCTTGGATAAGGAAACCAATACAGTGAAAATGGCCATGCTTCTAAAGCTATTTTTACAGACTGAATACAATCTCAGTCAATATACCAATAGCATACCTCATAGAACTAGAAAAAGCAATCCTAAAATTCATACAGAACCAGAAGATAGAGTAGCAAAAGCAATTCTGAGCAACAAGTGCTAGGCAGAGGGTATCTCAAGTCCTGATTTGAATTTGTACTACAAAGCTACTCTTATAAAAACAGCATGGTACTGGAAAAAAGCCAGATCTGAGGATCAATGGAAATGAGTAATAGATACCTTTGACAAAGGGGCCAAACACCTTCACTGGAAGAAAGACAGCCTCTTTAATCAATGGTGCTGGGAAAACTGGCTTTCCACATGCCAAAAATTGACCCTATGCCCACATCTCTCACCAAGCACTAAACTAAAATAGAAATGGATCAAAGATCTAAATATTAAAACAGAAACAACCTGCTGGAAGATATAATAGGTAAAACTTTTGCAGTCATAGGTTTAGACAAAGATTTTATGAACAAAACCCCAATCGCACAGGAAATATTTCAAAGAATCAACAACTGGAAACACATAAAATTAAAAAGCTTTTGCATAGCTTCAACCACAGAGTGAAGAGACAACCCATAGAATGGGGAAAAAATTACCAGCTATCTCTCAAACAAGGGTCAAATATCTAGAATATATAAAGAACTTTAAAAAATCAGATCCCTCAAATTTAAAAATCCAATCTAAAAGTGGGTATCTGAAATGAATAGAAACTTCTCAGATAAAAAAGCATAAATGGCAAATAAAAATATGAAAAAATATTCAAAATCACTAGTTATTTGATAAATACAAATTAAAACAATACTGAGGTTCCACCTCACTCCAGAAAGAATGGCTATCATCAAGAAACTAAGCAATGACAAAAGCTGGCAAGGCTGTAGGGTAAAAGAAACTGTTCTCCATTTTTTATGGGAATATAAATTGATCCAACCACTATGGAAATCAGTGTAGAGACTCCTTAAAAAAGAAAAACTAGAGGTTCCATTTGATTCAGCTGTGCACCTGTTAGGTATTTTCCTGAAAGAGCCAAACGCCTTATGCCACAGTGACATACAAATGCCCGTGTTTTTAACAGCACAATTTATAATAGCTAAATCTTGTAAGCAGAGCATATGCCACTCGACAGACGAATGGATGAAAAAAACATGGTATTTATATGCAGTGGAGTACTACTCTGCCATAAAGCAGGATACATGAGTCATTTATAGGTAAATCACCTTGAGACTCTAATTTTATATGAAATAAATCAGACACGCAAGTTTAAATATATTATTTCTCTTATGTGATAAAAACAAAAGGGTAAATAAAAAGCAACATGAAGGCTAGATATTGAGAATGAGGAAGAACGTGTTCAAGTCAGAAGGGGAACAAGGGGAGGGGAAAGGGAAAGAAGGCAAAGGGGAACATAAAGAAAGGGAATGGAAGGGGAAAAACAAAGCTTCTGAAAATAGGGAAGAAAAGAAGAGCTGAAAGGAGAGGGGGAATGGGAAAAAACAAAGAAGGCATATTATGTACAGGTACAAATTCCCTATGATGATGCGATCATTGTGATTGGCACATATATAATAATAAAAATAAATATATATATTAAAAATGAAATAGAGTATCTACAAAATACAATAAAGATCATAGGAAGTAGAGAAATAGATCTCTCTCAAAGGGAAAGAGGATCAAGAAATGGAGGGGGGGTAAAAAGGGAAGGGAAAAGGGGTGAAAAAGGAATTAAGATGTGTTATGCACATGAACCAACTCCCCACAAGAAAAGTAAACATTAGTGTACTACAAATATGTACTAATTAAAAATATAAGAATTTCCCCATTCGACGCCACTGGAAAAGTACAGCCGCAAGATGAGAGCCAAGTTAAATGTTGGTCTCTCATATCTGTAGAATTAAATCTTGCTTCTTTTCCAGGTTATCTAATGCTTGAGGGTTTTCTTGCCCATCACTTCCTCTGGTTAACATTTGTTTGCATGCCAGGTTAGTTATATTCCTATTTTTCTCTTATCTGATTATTTAATCTTGCAACACATATTGACTGAATACACAGTAACATACAGGTATTGTTTTAAGGGCTTCTGTACAGTTGTGAGCAAACCAGAAAACAAAACAAAAAATTCCCTGCATTCATTGAGCTTATAGTCCAGGGGATCACACGATTATATTTTACTATTTCAACATGTATATTCTAAAACACTGAGGGTCAGAAATTAATGTTGTTATCACCTCGCTATTAAGAAAGTGCCTGAGCCATACTGCTAAATTAATGCATATTCTTCAATAAGTGAATAAAAAGCCACTATTTTGGAGCATATCAATATCTCATTGAATTGTCCTAACAGGAACATACATGCATACTCTTACATCAATGACATTTTTCTACTATAGTTCAGAGGTCAGTTAACCTGCCAAGTTCACAAAGCTAATAAAAACTAAAGATTCAAAATCTGAATGCATTTATTTAACCTCAAAGCTATGTTGAGTCCTACACAGCCTCGCTTCATCAAAGCAATCGGGCTATAATACGGAAATACTCATTCCAAGGAGGATTTGGTTGAACTGGATTTTCCCAGACCAGGTGAAAGTTCTACATCTTATTTAAACCATTTGGAAATTAATCTCAGAAGTGACCATCTAAGCTAAGAAGGGATAAGATGCCAAGCATGAAATCAGTAACAGGAGAACAAGGAATTGTTGCTCAGCCTTGAAAATTAATCAGACAGAACCTCTCAAACCCTTCAGCAGTACACGTACCAAACTAATATTTTCCTAAAATGGCTACATTCCTCTGATCCTAAGAATAAAAGTGATCATAGATGAAACCAAAAAATAGCTGTGTATTTGCCCCAAATCTAAAAATGTTGTAGTGATCCTATAGGAATGGTATATTTTGAGTATTTACAGTGTTATATTGTTTTCTAATTATCACATTTGTCTAAAGCTCATTCACCCAGACCTCCAAAAAAATACAATGTCCCCATGTGCTTAAAACTGTTTTATGCTTCACAGCATCCTACATAGCACTGAGCTACGCAGACTGGGCTCAGAGTCTAAGGGATGGAAACAGACTTAGGAAATCTGGTCCAGGGCTGACTATCTTTCCTGTCAAATTTGGTTTCCAAGATTTTGTCCTGTTAGTCCCTGCCACTGAGGACAGTACTAGCTTTTGTTATATTTCCAGATCATTCCAAAAGGCACAGCCGAGGTTATTCATCCTATCACATAATAGAGAAAAGTCGATTTTATTTTAAAATTAGCTTTGCTCCATTTAGTGAATCTGTGTTAGAAAATGTGCCTAAATTCACTGAAATGGTAGGCTGAATCTGTGCCTGAGGAGAAAAAAGAGAGGGAGGGAGGGAGGATAGGAAGGAAGGAGGGAGGAAAAGAGCGAGAGAGAGGAGGGCAACTGTGTGCTCACACTTGTGGGTGGCGAAGCATCTTCAGAAAGCTCCTCAGCTGCTCTGGAGGAGCACACAGTCTGTGCCATGGAAACGGTGGTTACCATGGAAAGAAAGTGCTATTGTGACGAGCTGAAGAAACATCTATGCAAAATCATCTTACCATGGAACCTCACACTTTCCAGCATTTGAAGAAATATGACGGGATTAGAGCACAGTCCTCTGGGGAGTCTCAGTCTTCTCCACGATCTTCCAAAACAATCTAGAAATCGAGATGACAGACTGAAGGCAGTGTGTACCTTGCTAAAGGGCTTGACAAGCAGTTAGGTGGAGAAATTGCCCACATCGTTTATCTATGGACTGCACAGCACACTATTAAATATTTTCTTTTAAAACCTACAAAGTATTACAAATGAAGAGAAAACATGGATAAAATTAACTTAAAGCGAACGGTTCCTGACTTACTGAAATCAGAATTGATGGGTTTCATCTAACTTATCTGTTAATAGGCTTTCTTGATGCCCCGTGTTACCATAATCTCCAAAGCACTGGACAAACCAGTACATTTGTTTATCTTTATCACTCTTTGCTTACTAAAGAACTTGCTTTTATTAAAGATATCAATCACCTACACATCGTTTAATAGGCTGTGTGGCGCACCGGAGGTTAAAAAAAAAGCGAAAATAGGGTAAAGGATGAGAGCAGTGTTTTAACAAAGCCCCAAATGCATTAAAGAGGCAATAAAATAAGCTTTCAATAATATAATATTTTATCATTTTATATATATGTACATGTACATATATACACACACATATATTAGCCAACTTGATACTAAAATTAGTTATCTGAAACATTTTGGAACTGGGAAACGGGAGGCTGAACAGCAGTCGTTGTCTCCACTCTACACTCATTGTCTCCACTCTACACTCAATTTTGTCTGCTTTCTTTAATAAACAGTCCAATGATGCTAAGCGGAGAGAAACGGAGTACATTTTGTGTCTCACAAGGAGCTTCTCTAGCTACTTGCATAGGACAGCCGAATGTTTTTGCCTCTCCACCCGGTAATGAAACCAAAAATGCAGCCTGGCTCAATGGGGATGTGGTGTCTGAGGGGCCACTGTCCGAAACCTGCTGCACGAGGCTGCTGACAGGCTGGTTAGAGCTCCCTACCCACATCACAGTGTGGGAGGGACACGCAGTAGCTTTGCTTCTGAAACTGCTCTCCTCTCCACAATCTTTCAGTGCAAGGAACATAATATCATATTTTATCTCGTCTTCTGGGATTAAAAATATTGATTGAAATTTTCATTGGAAGCTTTTCTTAAAAGACACTTTCTTCCAAACCTCTGCTTTCTACTCCATTGCGAGTCAGCTCTTTTTCTTGCCAAAATTCAGGAAAGCAATTAGGCTCAAGGGTTTTATAAGCTGCACCAGTTCAGGGCAAATCTATTGAACTTGCTGAGAAATTCTTGTTCATTCACTGTGAAAATTTTGATGGTTTTATCCTTTCTTTTGATAACCACTTAGTTTTAGAAACCCGTGTAACATATGTACTGCAGGATTTCAAGAGAGGCTGTCCTAATTAAAGTGTTGTGATGTTCAAGGGGAAAGTACTAAACATATTCTTTTAATAACTGCCATTTTCAAGTTCAAATATACACCAGAAAGACTGGAAGCTAGAATATAAAGGGAAGTTAGCATAAGCACTGATAGAAAATATATTAAGCCAATCTACACCTCAGGCTTCTTTGAATACTTCAGGAAAAGAAAGATCCTTCATCTTCTGTCAAATGCCCCTGTTGCAGGTGATCATAGTCATGTTTCACAGAAGACATATGGCCATGTTTACAGCCATCAGGCAGCATTTCACAGAGCTATGACACCATGTGTCCAGCAACTAGCCTTCCTGATTGCGGTTAATTAGGGAGGAGGTGGGAGGCATTTTAAAAATAATAATAAAACAAAGAGATGCTAAAAGTTCCCAGGCCTGTTTACAAGAGTAGATAACAAGAAGTACTGATATTAAAATTATAAAAGCCCAAGAGTATTGGACATTTTGCACAAGTCTTTTCCTAAGTAATGAGGTATAATATGATTACAACCAGAACAACAAAACAAAGAAATTATTTAAACATGAAGAAAGGAGATCAACACAATGACCCCACCCATCAAGGTGTTACCTGGGAAAACTGCAAAGGTAAGAAATAACTTGAACATTCCCTAAGTGCCTTTTAGGGGAAAGATTCTAAATCCAAACGGCCACAACTTCTTTATAGTTAGCAAATCTAAGATGCAGTGCACTCAAGATAAAATTATATGGGGACCACCGAGTATGTTGCACAATTAGTGGCAACAATGCTGTCATTTCTATTTTTTTTTCCTCCCAAAGTAAAATACAAGGAATGTAAGTCCTAGGCTAGATACATAGTATGATTTAGGACTTCAGCTTTTCAACACTCCCTTTTTCAAATTTTCGATGTTTCTTCCTTAAGCCCCTGGAAAAGGCGTGGCAAAAGAACAGTCCCAAGAGAGTAAACTAAGCTCACAGCTAAATGAAATGAAGCATTTAGTAACTCCCTCTTCTTGTGGTTTACAAATCTCCCCTCTGGAGGGTGGCTCTGTGTGTGATTGTGTAGCTGTATGTCCGTGTGTGTATGTGTGTGTGTGTGTGTGTGTGTATACCATTCTATTTATTACAGACTTCTTCCTTCAGGCTGTTCTGAAAATCTGAAAACACATACACTGGTAATTGTGTCATTTTTTTTCTCTATTTCTCTGCTTTGCAGAAGCCAGATGATAATGACATTAGATAGGTCGCATGATAGCAGTTTAATGGCCTGAACTCAATCCACAGGTACATTGTTGTGCTTGCCTTGGGATCTGTCCTCATTGCTGTGACATGACAGAAAATACCACCAGAGTCAGGACAGATGGCACACTGCAGTGATGGAGACAGTGTATCAAGGAGCCCAGGAGATGCAGACCCGCAGCCCCAGGAGCAACTCTGAGGCCACCCTGATCTCCTCAGTGATTCTCACCCTGCTACTAACATGGAACCTTCTGGGGACTGGTGCTGAGCACACAGAAGCGAGCAACATGGACCTGGCCCTCAGGTGGCCCATTGTTTCTTAGGAAAAGACTTACAGGCCATTAAGTACAAACATACACTAAAATGAACGTGGAGGTTAAACTAAGAAATTCACTAAGTGCCTTAGATAAAAAAGTAGAAATTCAAAGCATTATAGTGTTTATCCACTTAGCTAAGTACAATACCTAGAGTCTTGGTATCTGCTTTTATTTCTTAGAGAAGTTTTCAGGATAGCACTTTTGATTTTCAGGAAACTGCTTTATAAAGGTAATATCACAAGTTTGTTAGAATTAGAATGTGTGTTATAGTACATATAAATATATTTTGTTAGATATAAAATATAAACATTATAAAATCCTTTGTAGACTCTAAGCTATCATATAAATACTGAGAGAAGTTTTTGTAGTTGAATTATTACTAATCTTTTTTTCACTGTGGGTAGCTATAAGGCAGAGATAAAGAAATTATGAACCACGGGCAAAATCTGGTCCAAAGAGGCCCCAATAAATCCATTACATATGCTCATGGTTTTAGCACTGTCAATTACTCAACAGGAGAGTCGAGTCATTGACTAGGACTTTATCAATTTACTGTAAAATTTTTTTTTGTTATTTAATTTTCTTTGGAATTAAAAAACACACAATTCTTGGATTAGAGGCTTTGTAACCACATAAGCGGAAACAATACACACCATATTTCCTCTGGGAGATTTTATAATGCAACTTTGCCTATTAAAAAAATTGAGAAATCTTGTATTAAAGAAACCCATGTAGATTTGTTTCTCAAACTTATTTGCAGTTTTTTTTTCTCTACCAACATGTATTAACAAATGCTTCAAAGACAGTGCATTGGTAACACAAGAGAAACTCGCTTCTTCTGCACCTTATGTAATACCAAGAATTATATTCTTTATAGTTCAGGCTTTCTTTTCAAGACAGATAACCAAGGCTTTACTAAGAGACGTCTCCTATTATCCTATCCTGGCTGGCTTTTATGGTTTGGATCTTAAATATCTCCAAAGGCACATTTGCTTTACTTGGTTGTCAGCTTGTGGCACTACTGGGATGTGGAGAAACCTTTAGAAGCTAGGCTTGTAGCAGAAGGAAGTTAGTTAGATTACTGAGAGTATGCCCTTAAAAGGGATAATATCAGTCTCTGTCTCTTCTCCCTCACCCCTTTCTCTGCCCCACTTCCAGTGGCCATGAGGTAATGCTCATGTCCCTGATGTTCTACTTTGTGATAGTAGTTAACAGCCACTTTATGACTGTAAGGTCAGTGAATGAAAGCAAAGCCCTACACGCAGAAAGATGGGGCATAAAGATGGCAAAGTCCTGAGTGCCTAAGTGAATTGCTAAGACACCATACCTATATCAAGCTACCAACTCCTAGATTTTTTTTATTTCATTAAATAAATGCATAACTTTTGTTTATGGCAGTGTCGTAACTGGTTAAGTGCTTCTTTAATTTCAAAAGATATATGAATCACATACAGATTTATTAAAATACAAATTCTGATTCAGTAGTCCTAGGCTCTGGTCCCTACCAGCTCCCAAGAGATGCTGATGCCGGTTGATGAGTCACACATTGAACAACAAGGTAATAGAGTTTCTGTTATTTGCAAAAGAATAATATCATAACCAATATGTCTTCTGGAATTTATCTTCTAGAGAACACACTTAGGGAAATGGTGAGGATTCTCTGTCTTTTTCCCTGTTACAATAAATCATTTAGAAGGTTGTTCGAACTGGGACACCAATCAGAGGACATGGAAGCCCCTCCTATTCATTTCATATACCATAGATTTATGTACCATAGATTTTGCATTGTGGCCCATGAGGTCATATCAAAGGTCATATGTGAACTAGTGACAGAGAAGTGAAATTCCTTGCAGAAGTCTCTGTATTTGCATAGCTACCAACATTAATGATGAGGTTATATCTTAAACATCACATAAGTTCCTTAAAGGCTTACCTAATCTTTCATTTATAGGTAAGAAGAGTTAGGTCAAAGGATCCTTACTTAGTCCCCCAAGTCCCATGGGGAAGTGAGTAGGGGGAGGGCTGAGCGGGATGGAGGAATGTGTGCCCGAATATCCAGGTTTCAACACATGAATCTCTATTATAGATCTCCCTCCTTGCCCATAAAAAATTTTCTAAAGAAAATATGATGCTTTCAATAGTGTGTACCTTATATTGCAGTACACGATATAGCAATAGAAATGTGTCCAGTTTATATTTCCAAACTTCCCTATTGCCTATGTTTTAAGCGACAGCAAAGATGACAGCCATTTGTTCCCACCATGACTAACCTCCCTAAAGCATTATCAAATCTCCATTCTCTTTAGAGATATAGAGCTATGAAAACAGTTTTCCTGACCCTTTATTAAAATATAGGACCTCTTGCCATAATTAGGATTTGAGGAAAGTCCATTTCCTACATTTTTTAACCTTTCCATAATAAACTGTGGGTTTAAAAATAAGGTATACGAAATTGCGGACTTATTTACTACATTATTAGCTAAAGGAAAATGCATTGAGAGATTTAGGAGCAAATGAAAAAGTATAAGAAATGTATGAAGGGCTAAAATAGCTGAAATGTTCTATTTTTTTCTTTTATATAACTGGTGCTAAAGAAGGAATACGGGCTTTAGATTTTAAATGCCATCGCTGAAAAGAAGCTAACTTTTAAGTGTTTTGACATGCAGAGGAAGAGTTGAGGGGTCGATCTGCAATAATTTTATCCTGCCCATGTTTGATCGCATACCCATGCCTATGGCCTGCCAGTTGGCTTTTAGCACAATCACTGCTCATGCCTTCTGCAGCTCCCAGTGCTCATACAGTTTGTTACGATCCTGTAATTAGTCATTCACTAGTTAATTTCATTTTGGACTTATATAAAAATACTCTTTCAATGCTCAGGTAGCTAAGGTCAAATTCAAAAGGTGATTTGCTCGAGGCCATTAAGCCAGACTACAGAATACTCTTAAAATAGGCATTGAAACTTCTAAGTCTTTGTCAGCAGTTCATATGCAATTCTACACAGTTCTGACCAAGGGCTCTTTAATGTGACACTAGGGTTGGCACTTACTTATACAGGTAGAAATGGCGCCAGCCAGTTAGTCCACAGATTCAGAATTGATTTGGGTCAGACCACCCCACTGGGAACTCAGGCACAACCTTCATGTTCTATGGTACTTAATCTTATTATGTGTAATGCAGAGTTATGTGGTAAAATGAAGAGGGGTCCCCTCAAAGCCATTTATGTCCTTATCACTACAATCCGAGATTGTCTCACATGATGGTAACTTACATCATGTTCTGAGTTGAATTGTGTCTCCCAAAACAGATATTTTAAAGCTCTAACTCACTGGTACAAACAATCTTGATTTTATTCAGAAATAAGTTGCTGCAGATGTACTCAAGTTAAGATGCGATCATCGTGTTGGGCCCAAAGCCAGGGTGACTAGTGTCTTCAAAAGAAGAAGTCATGTGAAAACAGAGTAATACAAGAACATCATATGATGACACGTGGAAGGGATAGGCCAATGCAGCAGCAAGCTAAGGAAAGCCAAGAGTTGAGGCCGTAGCCAGGAGGTTGGAAGAGACAAGCAAAGATTCTACTGAGAGTTTCAGCAGAAGTATGGGCTTCCTGACACCTCATTCAGTTTTCTAACCTCCAGATCTATAAGAGAATAAGTTTCTATTGCTTTAAGCCACCAAGTTTGTTTTCTTTTGTTATGGTGCCCTAAGAAGCTAGTACACATAGTAAAAGGTACTTTGCAGATGTGATTTTAAGCTAAGGATAGTAAAATAGAATGATTTTTCTGGATTATTTGTGGACCCAATATAATCACAAGGGTCCCTCTAAGAGACTGACAAAAGAATTACAGTCATAAAAACCAGACCATATGATAATGAAACGAGGGGGTCAGAGACAAACAGAAATTTGTCAGAGATTTGAAAATGCTGTGAGGAAGAGGCCACAATGCAGTAAGCCTCTGGAAGCTGGAAAGGGCAAGAAAATAGATTCCCCACTAAGACGTCAGAAGTTCTATGGCCTGATTTTGGCTTAGTGAAACTGACCTCCAGAACTATAAGAAAATTAATTTGTACTGTTTACTCCATTAAATTTGTGATTATTTGTTATAGCATCTTTAGGAATCTAGTACAAGATGTTTTCCATGGTTAACTTATACATTGGATATATCAAAAGCAAAACTTCTTTAAATCTCTTCGTGTTACTGTGATTGTATTTAATTAAAAAGTTATACCAAACACTGGATACCAAAATTTTTGATGAAGAACTAATAAATCAAAATTATTTCAAGTGTTCAAAAATGTGGACACAATCTGTGATTGTATTTAATTAAAAAGTTATACCAAACACTGGATACCAAAATTTTTGATGAAGAACTAATAAATCAAAATTATTTCAAGTGTTCAAAAATATGTGGACAAAATTGTGTGTAATTGTAGCTCCTTAAGGACAATGATCCCATGCTAGTAGTCTCTACAATATATATAAAGCAGTGAGTTCCTCAGATTAAGCTTTTTCTAAATATTCTTTATCTGACTAAGTAAAACTTACTTAAGCAAGCAAGACAACAGTCTTGGGAAAATCCATATAGCCACGAGGTAAGAGAAGTGAACCAAATAAGTTCTTCCTTAGAATGCACATTCTACTCCTTCTCCACCAATAGAAAATATTGAGTTCATGGAATACAGCATTTCTTTGGGGTAACTGTTTCTTTGGATCACTCCTAGTGACTAATTAGCAGCCCAGATGCTTCGCACATTAGGGCATTTCCCCTTCCAGGAGGAGAGACAGATGTTCAAAGGATGATCCTAGCTAACACAGTAGCATCTGGCATTTAGCATCTTGCTGTGACTGATTACCTGATATATCACCCCAACGTGAGGTGCACTTGGAGCTCTGGAATGCAAAACTGGGCCCTGTAGTATAACAATACTCCCAGTGAGATTGGAGCTATTATATGTGGAAACAGAAAGGAGGAAAATAAAGAGTTCTAGTAAAACACAATCATGAACTTGATTTTTCATTAACCCAAACCTAAATGAGTATCCAAAAGACCACTTGGAAGGCATTTGAGAGGTACAGAACATGTAATAATAAGCTATATAAAGATATGTGACTGTCTGGGATTGTTTTTCCTAAAAATGTCTAATGTAGTAAAACAGAGTGGTCAAAACTATATTCTTGATGAAGAACTAATAAATCAAAATTATTTCAAGTGTTCAAAAATATGTGGACAAAATTGTGTGTAATTGTAGCTCCTTAAGGACAATGATCCCATGCTAGTAGTCTCTACAATATATATAAAGCAGTGAGTTCCTCAGATTAAGCTTTTTCTAAATATTCTTTATCTGACTAAGTAAAAAAATGTCTAATGTAGTAAAATTCCTAAAAATGTCTAATGTAGTAAAACAGAGTGGTCAAAACTATAGGTTTGGGGATTCAATGAAGGTAGAGCTTGTGTTCCAGTATAGACACTCACCTTGAATGCGACCTTGGGCTAGATAGGGAAATTTGAGCAGAATATTTACTCTTTCATGTAATATTCACAAATGTAAAATCGTGATCATTGCCACCTGATCAGGGAGTCATGAGAACTTTTGAAAATAGTATAAGCAAAGAACCTAGTATAGAGCTGCCACAGAATTTTATTCTTAAATGATGAATCCTTAGTGATTGCCCACTCTGTGGCAGGGCAATGTACTAAGAGCTTTGGTTACATTACTAAGAACAACAGAATATAAGTGGATCCAGGTCCACTTACAGAATGCCTGGGTCATGCCCCAGCTCTACCACATCCTCTATATACACTCAGGAAAGCTTACTTATTTTCTGTGTGCCTCGGCTTCCTCATCTTTAGTGAAATGTGCTCAGGTTTAAATGATCAGATGTAGTCAGTGAACTTAGAAGCCGTGAGTGCCACATGGTAAGCACGCATAAGGGTTAATGCTGTTTTTTCCACTTAATTGTCACATCTTTTTTGCTATAGATACTGCTATTGAGCATTTTTCAATAAAGAAGGAGAAAGAATCTGAGGTTCCAAGACTCAGATACAGGTAGACTTGCAGTTGGTTTAAGATTTAAGTTAAATGATACTGGAGTCCAGAGTTCACCAAATCCCTTTTGACTTTTCATCAACACTTTCCACAATGAGCTGCTGTATAACTTCAGGAAATGCCTTAACCACTAGGTATCTCATTTGTATAATGAGGGAAATGATACTGTCACTTCATCAGGTTGTGAGGATTTAATGAGATGGTACAGGAAATCCTATATTGCAAAATTTGGCACATAGAAACCATCCAAATATGTTAGGTACCATAATTATCACTACTCAAAGTCCTAAATACCAGCAGATATTTAGTGCCATATCTCCCCTTGGACAAGAAAAAGTGTCAATTTTTAGTATGTAACCAGACATGTCCTCATACTGTGACATTGTCCTTTACTATAGATCCACAAAGAATAGTTCTTGTGCCTTGGAAAGAGAAGCAATGCCTGGCTTTCTCTACAGCTTGTGTTGGGCTGGATCCCATGAATAAAATGCTGGCTGTTCAATGTAGGAATAACTACAGCTGAAAGTGTGCTGGTAAAGAAGTGACTTCACTAGCCCTAGAGCACTCCACCAGTGTAGACCGGGTGGACAGAAACAAAGGTAGCAAGTGACATCGTGGTGCTAGGACATTGGTTAAGAAAGAAAAATCATTAAATTAAAGGTTCAATTAAACACACAGTAAGAATTATAAGTGATAAAGCAGCCCAGCTTCCATGGGGGAAAATTGTATTCTCTGCACTATTAGTATAACTCTTGTACATTTCATACAGTGTTTAAAATGATAGTGAGATAATTGATATGACACTAGCAATTTCAAACATAGTATGTAAGAAATATTAGAAGCCTATTCCCTAGTTTCTTGCCAAATCAACCTTAAGAAAACATTCTTTTCTTAAGCACACTTTTTTCTGTAAGATCCTTTAATATCCCAGTGCTGCACAACAGGGCCATCCCTACTTTGTGGATGGACAGCGCCCTATCAGGGGATCCATTAGGTTTTGACGGGAATAGTAGAATGAGAATAGTAGGGTGACTAGTACACATGCTTAGCTAAAAGACAGTCCTAGTGTACATGCATGACAAACAGTTCCACGTGGCAAGCATCCAGAGAGATCTTAGCTGATAGGAATGAACCCCCAGAGAGGTGCTACTCAAGGTGAAGTGGACAAATATAGGTTTCACCAGTGAGTCACAATATAGGAGGATGGAGAAAAACTTCTGAATCATGAAAACAAGTACTGCCCTATAAAAGAAAGCAGATGAATGGCCTCAGGTAAACAAAAATTCTTTCTTTTACAGTTCTTTTTTGTAAGTGGACAATAACATTGTCATAGGATTCTGAACAAATAAGAGAATCCAGTTTCTGACTCAAAGTTACACGTATTCTCTTATCTACTGATAGGAAAAGTGGTGGCTACAGAATAGAGCTCAGAACATGCCATGGATTAATTAAAATACTGTAATAAAGAGGTTCTGATGCAAATACAATTTTTAACACAGGAAAAAGCAATTAAATACAAGTGAGGAAAAACTAAGAGCTGCTGGTCTTGGTGCATCATAAGCTATATATGTCAGCAAAGGCCATGAAATGCTGTAGCCCTTCTCCAGTAAGGCACAGCTCTAATAAAATCACACTAACAACCACAGTAGTTTTAGTAATGGTAATGCAAGTGCCTTCAATTAATCAAGATAACAAACTGAACCACATGTAAGAGAATCGTGGTATTAGGGGGCAGAGGGCTTATCCAATGTGGATTCTCTGAGAAGAAGTGAACAAAATCGCTGACGCACTATGGCTGCAGCACCCCTCAGTGGGGTTGCCAGGTAAAATACAAGGCTTCCAAGTAGACTTACATTTCCCAGGAACAATGAATACTATTTTTAGTCTAAGTATGTCTCATACAAACCTGCTAAATATATGTCCTTTTTAAAAATCTGATATTCAGTCTTTATATTGTTTTTTATTTTCTAAACCTAGCATCCTTGCTCCTAGGGCTTTAGACCAGGCCAGGCCAAGAGAGTGTGCAAGGAGTCCAAAACTGAAGCCTCCTTAATTTCACAGCGAAGCTGTCTCTGAACAGGTGCTGCTAATTGCTGCATTTCAAAGCAGAAACTGCTGAGCTTGAGGCCATGCTTAGCCTACAATATTAAATGTGGGGAATCACATCTAAAAGAAATTAGTATTATTGTAAAAGTTCACAGGCATGGCCAAAGTATGAATAAAGGTGATATGAGATAGAGTGGAAAGAATTAGGATTGCTCTGCCTAAAGAAGTGCAAAGAAAACTTTTGAGTACTGATTGATGAGTCAAAAATTTATACATGATATCTCAGAACTAAGAAGAAATTTATAATTTAATTAGTCCACTGGATCCAATATTTGAATACCTTCAGTGTCTTCCTAGCCAATGAGCATTAGGTACATCATAACACATTTAAACCTCAGCTCCAAGCACAAGCATATACACAAGAAATCTTTTTGTTTTCTCTTTTTATCTCAATAAAAAGAATCTAACTCCAAGGGTCATGTCTGCTAGGCTTGCAGGAAATTCTATGATAACTTCCTTAAAGCCCTCTTCCTCTCTCAGGGTCCCATTACAGTTGAAGAGTTTCACCTTAACATTCCAATTTTTTGAGCTACCAATGATTCCCTACAAAAGTGGTCCTCTTTCTTTCTGTGGTGAAAGTAGGTCACAGTGGCAAGACTAGAAGCCCTTTGCTGGGGGATCCAGCCTCCTTTGAGGCATCTTGTTCTTTAAAGATCAACCAGAGTACTCTCATTGTGACCTCAAAAAGACTCTGTCATCCTTGTACCTGGGCATCCCTGTTCTTGCAGCTTCCAAAGAGAGTCTCTTGCCCTTTTCACCATGAGGCTAGTAGAGGGTGGAGCCATTGCAAACATGAATATATTAAATTTTTTATAATTTAAGTAATGTACATCTCTGAAAATCTGTCATCTTAGGTAACTCACTAACTTTAGGCACAACCTACTTTCTGAGTGATTTTCTTTGAATTTTTAAAAGCTGAATCCCCCATATCTTCAACCCACTGGTTAAAGTTGAATCCTAGGGAGCACACACAGACTGTCTAATCTAAGAATGATGAGGAACTTTCATCTGCATAGAAATGCCTGCAGAGAGCACCATGCAGAAGGGGTCCGTTGAGAGACTGTACCTGGTGCTCCAAGGGAACAAAGGCCTTGATTAATTATTGACGTCTGATGGATGTGGTAGTGCCATGGGGACTTGTCAAGCCTGAACTAATCCATCTTCTAAACAATAATCCTTCAAAGGTTTGGAGCCCCATGAGCTGTCAGTTCTCCCGGCCAACAGCACCATCTCCTTCAGGCATTTACTTTATGACTCAAATTTAAGTTCTCTCATAAATTGTTTTCTCTCTACTGAGCAAAAGCCACTGTGAGAGTACGAAGTATACTCTCTTTTAAAGTATAGAGTCTGGAATTGATCACAAAAAACATTCAGATGCCTATGTGGGAATCTTCACCTCTAAAGATTATCTAACAAATGGAAAAAGTCTATAGAAAATTTTTGATTGGGATATAATAAAAAACTTGTTAGTTTACTTTTACTTTTGCAAGCTTCAAGTCTTTATTTGTTCAAACTGCCTTATTTCTGATTGCTACCTCTTTGTTTACTTTCTTTACCGTGTTAATAACTAAACTTTCAAATGAAAGTGACATCTCTTCTAACCCATTGAGTAAGGACCAGGTGCTCTTTTCACATTCCCACTATCTTAGTGATGTCTCCAGCAAAGCATTCCTCGCCTGCTGTTCATATTCTCTGCTGAGCTCACCATATCTCCAAGTTGACTGCTGATGCCTAAGACACTAGATGGTAAATTGACTTGGTGACACAGTGCCTGGCTGTACCTTGTGCACTGCCATTGCTACCCACAGAACACTCCTGCCATCCTCCGACATCCTGGGGCATCTCTGAACTTGCTACTTCTCAGCAACAGTGCTTCTCTTGCCTTTTTCACCAATGAGGCTGGACGTAGGAAAGTGGAGCCCTTTGACCCCCAGTAAGGGTAAAAAAATATGTGCTGATGGAAATCAGTAGTAACGTGATAAAACAGCATGGAACAACCTGGGGATACCTCCAGGTGCTCAATGAAAGCATAAGAGTGGGTAGGCACATGTCCCCAGGGATTCTTCTTGGACTTAATCACTCATCATTTGTTTCATGTGAAAAGAGCTCGGCCCAAGTCATCCCATACAAAAATAGTAGCATAAATGTCTAGCAATAGAGCAATGGAGCTTCTAGGAGAAATACACAGTCTCCAGTTCAATCTCCAGTCATCTGTTAGAGAATTTCAGCTGTTTAAACCCTTTAGACTGGAATCTCTGTGGTGGCCTAGGGAATTATAGTAACGAAATTGTAGTAGAAAGTAAAAAAACAGGCGAGAGGGAGGTTTTCAAAGGATAGCTTTCAGACCATGGGAACACAGACAAAGATGAGAACATGAGGTACCGCTGAGCTTGTGCTGGAGTTTTCTCAGCTTCCCTTCTGTCCCTTGGGAATAAGACAGGGCAGGGACCACTCTGATAAAACAGGGCAGGAGCTAACACCCAGAAGTACTCTGAAAGATGTTGGGTGGATAAGTACAGTGATAAAAGAAACTAGCACTCTACCGGCTATGATGAATTAATCCACTATAGGAAAAAAAAATTTTTTCAACTAATCTATTGCAAGGCTTTGTTTTCAGAGATGACACAACTGGAGATTCTTAAAAGGTAGAATGAGGTCAAATTTGGCAAAGGGGCGCGTGTGGGCTCTCAGCCTTCCTATGCCTCCCCAACCTTACCCAGGAAATGAACTTAAGGAGGCAAATTTTACTTGGTGTAATTAGGTATTTTTATCTTCATACCTAAACTATCACCAGTGGCTGTGTTAAAATAATATAAAATGAGTGTTGTTTTAAGAACAAAAATACTGTTTATAAATTTCAATTGAGCCAATATCTTCTTTTTTAATTTCCTGAGATCGTCTTAGTAAAAAGCAAATTAAACCTATTTGAGATAGGCTCTAAATGACTGTTATTCAATTCTGTTGGGGGCTTTTACTCTTGGCTGTGGCTAGAAAAGAAGATTCACAGTGAAGGGGCCTGTGGGGGTGCCTACCATCTACCCCCATGTTTTCATAAATGGAAGCAGCC
This sequence comes from Fukomys damarensis, assembly GCF_012274545.1. NCBI lineage: Eukaryota > Metazoa > Chordata > Mammalia > Rodentia > Bathyergidae > Fukomys > Fukomys damarensis. The sequence continues at coordinate 28,854,998 of NW_022900945.1, read as the reverse complement.
AGGCAAAGAGCACAGCTGTCACCGTTTCCCAAACATGCATCAGGGGTGGGAGCTACTTGAGCAAGGGCCAACATGTCAGGCAGGTTGCCTCGCACAGCAGATCTAAAATTTTATTAGCAAAAACTTGAACTGTTTAGGCAGGTTTGGGGCTTTGTATATATGTATAAAAATAGATCAATTTGCTCAACCTGCCTCTACCCTGTCCATGCATCAGTTCTGAAAACTCACCCGTAACATGCCCACGGTCCCCTGATGTTTGAAATGGCCAGTGAACAAAAGGAGTTAGAACAGACTAGATAAGATGAAAGATTCATCTGGAACGGAAATCTGGAAAGGTTTGTTTAATCTCTCTCCCCTGTGCATCTTCACATTGCAGATTCCAATTGGAATGGAAATGCCAGGTTACTGGGAGAGAAGGTTGTCCTTGTAATGTGTCTTGGCCAATTGGAGATTGGCAGTATTCATGCTCTCTCGAGAGCAACTTCTTGCCAAGCTTCTAGACATTTCCCAAGACATAAAGGATTGGCCAATTGGACAACATTTTGCTCAGCACACAAACTTTTCATTGTGCCATCCAGAGTTTTCAGAACTCTGAGCTCTAGCAAGTAAAAAAAAAAAAAATAATGAAACATCACCCTTCCTTACACAGATTCTTCCAAATGTCACCATAATGGTCTCCCTAAAAGAGTAAAAAAATGCACATACACACAAATTCCCTCTAAGCTACATCTAATTAAGAGAGACATTTAAATAATGAGAAAAATAAAATACAGATAAAGCTACTTTTTACAGATTAACTAAAAATTCAATTGTGGTCCTTATAAAAACTTAACCTTTTGTTCAGGATCAGTTATAACATCATTAACTTTATCCAGAGAAATACATTTATCCTGGGCACAGAATAGAAAAGGTCAAGAACTGGATTCCAAAACTTTTGAAGAGAAAGATATATCTCTAAATTACTAGATGAATTCAACCTTTTGGAAAAACATTTTGTATTCATTAAGAACCTTTTTTACTGTGGGAGGGGAAACATTACTAAATTCTTGGTCTAGAACTGGTGGTAGAAATTATATGAATGCCACTTCACTTGAACCCTTCTAAAATTATGTTGTTGATTCGTGTGTAATTAAAAACACCCTTGAAAAATATTCTACAGCTTGTGATGGGGGTCATTAGACAAATTAGACTAATTATGGTTTTACAAATGCAATTGTAAATTAAGTAAAGTAACAACCAATCCAATCACAGCTGTTTGGAAGAGTTTGTCATTTAAAAACTTCACTTATCACCAAATAATATAATTAGGCAATTACCAAGTGACAACTGAATGATGATTACTCAGTCAAAGCAAAAGGGCAGAAGTTTTAAACTTACAGAAAAGTCACGAACAGACAGATCACAATAAACCAAAGAGAGTGTATCTTGCCTAATTTTGTCTGGCTTTCTGATCAACAACATCTTTAGGCCAGATGGTGCCTAGACCCATGATCAATATCTATTAGGTACAGAAACTAGGAGCCATAGCACTTTTAGGGGTCTGTAAAATTTTTTATTTTAGAAACATAAGGAAAAAGACCTCTTGGGTAAAACATAAATTTTAATATGTATTATTAATATAGTCATCTTGATATCCAAATGACCATGTTATAATTATTAGTTTTTTTCATGGAAGATTCCACAAAGACAGAATCAACCAGGACCCACAAACTCATTATGCAATTCTATTTAAAGTCTTCCCATAGAAATGTAGCATGCAAACCTGCCTGGGAGAGTGACAGGGGCCATTACGAGGTAAGATGAAAGACAGGAGAAAAGAAAGTGGAATGGAGGAGAGACATAGTATGTAGTGCGTAATACATCATAGGACCTAGATACAGGGACGATGAACATTTTGTAGCTTTCAATGACAACAAACAGTCTGCCGTGGCACATGTGCCACAGTTTGCCAACACTGGTTGGTAAGGCCACAGAAATGCAAGAGTTTTATTTTACCAAGAGGGTGCCAGGGCAGAGGTTTCACACTGTATGATGCCAACCACTCTGTGTCCTTCACTAATGCATCTGCAAGCTAGGTATGGTGCTTGATCTACAAAAAGCACTTAATATTTTAGAACATATAAATGATTCCAGGTATGGTATGGAAGCTACTAGGAAGAAATAAACAAATGTATGCCTGCCATAAATTTTTTTTACCCCATTTCTGTAACTACTAGCACCAGCTGTAGTGATTCCTCCTTAGTCCTTTCATCTCTTTCTACCAGTTCTTCCTTGGCAGTGAGAGTAAATTCACCCTGAGGCAGCCTGGATGGCCACTGGAGTGGGTCTTGGTCTGTCCAGGCTCCTTCACCTACCAGCACCATAACTTTTGAGAAATTTCACGCTCTTTTAAACCTCAGTTGCCTTATGTGTAATATAGATATATCAGCTTATACATCAGGTATCAAGAATATAAACATGAGGTGACATGTGTCCCTGCCAAACTCAATGCTTATGTTTATAGCAGCACAATTTATAATAGCTAAATCTTGAAAGAGGCCTATATGTTCATCAATAGATGAATGGGTAAATAAAATGTGGTATTTACACACAATGGAGCAGTACTCTACCATAAAGATGAACAAACTCAAGTCATTTCTAAAATAGATGCACCTTGAAATTACAATGACAAGCGAAATAAATCAGACATACAAGCTTAAATATTGAATGGTTTCTTTTATATGGAAAACCCAAATTATAAATAAAGATCAAACTAAAAGATCAATGAGGGCCTGGAGTTTAGCTCAGTGGGTCCACACCTGCCTTGCAATCACAAGGTCCCAAGTTCAATCCCTGGCACCAAAATTAAAAAAAAAAAATCAATGATAGGAAATAAGAGATAGGTATTTCTTAAAGGGAAGGGGATCAGAGAGGAAGGGAAAGGGGAAGGAGAGGGAAAGAGGAAAATAATGGAATTAAGATGTATTATGGACATGTACCAACTCCCCATAAAGTACGTAAACATTATGTGCTACAAACACAAAGAAAATGTTCTGAAAGAAACAATGCTCCTGAAATGCACCCCTAAATATTTTTAGTGAACTCATTTTCCACACAACTATTAACAAAAGATGTTGCTAAATAAAGAGCAAAGATAAACAGACAGCTGTTTGGTGGCCCAAAAGACAAGGAGCTGTATCTCATCACTGGAAAGACAACGAGGCGGGGAAAGTATGGTTTGCAGGGGCAGTTTTGACAAGATACTGGGAGTGAGAAGTAGGAGACCGAGAGACCTAAACAGCTAACTCCACAGTCCCTTGTTAAACTGCCTTTAGATTAAGAGTCCAGTACACGATGATGACAGCTATGAAGTGACTCACGGGCACATGGTACGGACAGGGTGGACACACTCAAGAGCAGGATGACACCAGACCTGGGTAGGTCGGAGTAGGACACGTGAGATGTTATCACGCTTCTGTGTGACGCACAGTTTAAAGCATTGTTGATGTCAAGATTTTTCCATTTAGTATTTTGGTGAGCACAGGTAATGGAAATAGAGGAAAGCGAATTACATGTAATGAGGGAGTATGGTACTTCTAGTGGAAGAGGAAGCAATCATGAAAGGATAAACAGACATATACAGAATGATATCCAATTGGAGGTCAGTGCAATGACAGGGAGGGGTGCTGAGCAATGGGACAGGGTCTCATAGAAATGCTTTACACAGGGTGGGCACGGCTGGATTGGCCATGCAGGGATTTCTGTAGGAACAAACAGCCTCTTCTTTCTTTCTTGTCTCTTTTACCTCTCTTCTGTCATATTCTGCAAGGACTAAAGGTGACTTAATCTTTTACAACATCTGAGATGGTCCCATCACAGTTGTAAAATGTTACCAGCTTCCGATTTGGGATAGAAGGGGTGCAATAAAGAGGTTACTCACATGTGGTCTAGGATGAAGGAAAATGTCTCTTGTGAGCTCAGGATATGGCTGGAGTTGCCTGCCAGGTATTGGGAGAAATTATATGACTGAGCCTGCAGTAAGATTCCCAATGAACATCGTTTCAACCTCCAGAACCTTCAGAGAAACAGTAACAATTCAATGAAATAGCTCTTAAGTTCATATGAACATTTTTTGTGTTTATTTATCTAATAGTTGATGATGGAAAATTCAAATGTTTTGTATGAGAGATGTCAGTAAGTGTTTTTGTTGTATTATGAAACCTCAAGATTTTTTTCTCCCATGTCTCAATATCTCAATGTGAATATCATCCAAATATTAAACCTTCATCAGCTTAAGTGTAAAGTTTTCTCTAAAACTTTCATTGTTAAATTGTCTTCTTCTTCTAAAATTTGGCTAGAAATTTTCCTAAAATAAGAAGACTGGAAAAGGCTAGCCAATACCAAGAGGTTTTTTTGTTTGTTTTGTTTTGTTTTGTAAATACAAACAGTCTAATGTATTTAAAAGAATGTTGCACAATTATGAAAAGAATACCTATTGGCTCCATTAGCCTTATAAGGTCTAACCCTACCTATTTATTCAGGTACTACTTCTACCCGTTAAAATAAGCAAATGGAATAATGAAATTTTCAGGCTTTGTAAGTCACACTTCAGTTAATTTTAAATTTTTCCAATTAGTGTATGAAATTATGGTGAATGTATTCATTTTAGAAAGTTTTCTACACCTATTCGGTGCCCATGTGAATCTTTAAATTAAGCCAATTAAGTCCTATCTGCATGATTATTTCTGTCATAGACAGATGATTGAATCTTATCAATTTCTCCCCTAGTAGCAAAATCATACATGTACCTATGACACTTAAAATCATCCCTTTCTGCTTCCTTATTACACTGTGAGTCTCCTCCTGGCCTTTCTCACGTACTAGTAACAATCTCACTCCAAAATACAAATGGAAAAAAGCTTCATCTTTATTTTCATAATATTTTTACCATGGCAAGTTCATAAATACTTTTTCTGTCTTGTGGATATTCCAGATATTTAAACTAGTTGTCATTTTCTAGTCATTTCCAAAATATAGACTTTATACCTTAGAAGACAATGCTTCTCTGGCCATGTGCAGATAAGGACTTCTGGTTTCACATTTTTCTTACTATCTAACCAAGAACATGCATGTTAACCTAATTTATAGTATCCCTTTTCTGCCTAGCATAGAATCCCAGAAAACAGACCTTATACATTAAGCAGCACCGTTCTATCAGATTCTGACATTATTTTCTCAAGTCATTTAAGTCATTTGTCTTTCTCCTCTAGCTGTCAGTCTCTTTAAATTCTTTCTCACTTTCGCCTTTGTCCTTATGTTCTTTCATACGTGATCATATCTGACCTCCTTCTTGGCCTTTTTTACTTTCCCGGAACAAACTTCTATTAAGTTCTCAATTCTCTACATTATTCTGTGTTGGAGGATGAGTTCCTGTGTTTAAAATAACCTACCCTGAGCACACACTAGCTTCATCTCCCACCACCTTTTGAAAATCCATTTCTACTGGGACCCTCATTATGCTCATTTTCCTGCTGGCTACATTCTTCAGGCCTCCTTCCCATGAATGTCGCCCAGGGAAAATCAAAGTGTCAGCGCTTTAGGAGAAAGATGCTGTCTGTTCCCATTTCTTCTAAAGTACCATGTCTGGCCCTAAAAACAATATCTTCCATGAAAACAATATTCCTCAACTCAGTGTCAAAGCCTATTGTCCACGCTGTGGCCAGTTCTGCAAAATCAGCTTCAATTGTTCCTTCAGGTATATATTTCCAAGTCTTCTAGAAGTTCTAGCACCATGGGCTCCCAGAAGGTGAAAAGGAAGGAAACAGTTCTTATAATAGAAGGATAAGAAAAGCCATCAAACACATTGTGTGGATCATTTTGCACTAGCAGCAAAAGGACTGACTATTCTTCAGATACAGAAATGAAAAATGGGTGATTTAATAAAAAGTTCTGGAGCTTCACTGGTCCATACATCCCATCCCTTTCATTTCCAGAGATACTTCTAAGGGAGTTCACACAATAGTAACTATTTGTCATCAATTTGGTCCTTTAAAAGCTCAAGTTATCCAAAAGGTTATTTTGTTGGCACTTCATCTTTAAGAAGAGTAGCTATTTCAAATATTCTCTAATGCCCAATCACTCTGCATTATGTATAAGAAACAAAAAGTGGTAATTTTTATTTTAATATATTTTAAACTTTTCTCTATACATCTATCTGAGGTATGATTGAATAATGCTGTGTTTAAATTTTTTAATTTTTATTACAGAATTTAAATTTTTAAATTTTATCACAGAAAAGGCAATTTTTTATCTTTCTCAATAGCCTTTTCAAGATAATTCCCTCTCACCTGAAATACACTTGTGCCATCATTCTTACACTTCTGCAGCAGTTCTGGAAGTCCTCTTTCATGAGTGTCTTTAGTTGCACTATTCCTTCTGCCTCTAAGTCTGGAATTTAATCAAATGCTTACCTTTCATGGTCATTTTGTCTTTGTGGAAGAGCCAGAGGTCACAGGGTGTCATATCTGGTGAATAAGGAACATTAAAAACACACTAATATTTTTATAAGCCTATTTTTCCATTAGGTGGCTCTCAGCAATAGCATTCATTGTAGTTTTCTGTCACACCTCCTAAAGACTCTCAAGAAAGGGGACCTTCATAACTGCTTCAGAAACTGCATCATTTCGAGACTGTTTAATAGCAATGTATCTTTTACGATAATTTAATTTAAATATTCACTTTATATTTTGATCACCATATATATAATTTTCATTCCTTCTACATTCTGAAAGATAAAGGTCTCTACATTTTCCAGGGTTGTCTATAGCATTTGTTTTTATGGAAACATTAGAAGAGAGATTCCATTATGCAAGACTCCATTTAGCTTTGATTGCCTTAAAATACAAACTGCTGTGGTTTTATAGACTCACACTAAAGAAAGAAAAATACTTACTACCTAATTCCAGGTGTCTTGTAACTTATGAAGCACTAGACATAAAATCATTGAGTCTCCAGGGAAAGAAAGAACCTAAAGTGGAAACAAGGAAATCAAAGTGGTCAATAATGAAAACAAAAATAAAAAACTTCATTTCTCAATAAGGCTTTCTAAAAAATTTATTAATATTTGCTTTTTTATTTGTTTGTTTTGGGTTTGTGTACACGTGGTCATAATCTTCCTCCTAACCCTCATTTCTAAGTTTTTTAACCCAGCTAACACACTATCAATCAAGCAATGACTGGAGTTGATAAAAAATTAAAAATAATTATGTGCTATTTACTCCCTTGAACATACGTCATATACTCAAATGCCTTCTAGGGCTAAATGGACAGCCCATTGCACTGCACAGCTCCAAGGCATTGTTCATTCATGCTGAATTTCACATTGTGGTACACTGGGAATAATAAATAAATAGAGACAAAAAAAAAACCCAATAATACCATGGTACGTAAACATATAAAGCAGCCTGGAAAGAAAAGTAACAAATAGAAGGCCTGTCACCAAATTGGAGTGCACAAGACTTTACCAAGAAATCAAAGGACATTTGGACAGCATGTTTCATTCTAGAAATAGATTAAGAAGTATTTGTCTATGAGCAATTAGACTGGGTCTCCTGTATTATTAAAATTATTACATTCCAGAATCATTTCCATTTGGGGGGATTTTTAAATTCTCTCTCAATTACTGTATTTTAGAGAGAATTTTAAATTCTGAAGGCAGTACAACAGACATCCATTCTATCCCAAAAGTGGTTTAACCATTGTTTATATTGTTGGTTTTTATAGGAATGCAATGACAAATCCTTGTTTCTATGGACATATAAGTATTAGATCTAAATGAAGTTATTATTAGTGTAAGATGGTTATCGCTTCCTTGTTTCTTCTTGTTCTTACCTTGTTGTTAATTGTTCAGTGATTTGCAATTTTGCTGTGTGAGCAAGACAATCTGTAAAATAGCATGGCATTTACACAAAAAGCTTACAGTTTAGATGAGTAACAAATATGTATACAAAGAACGATGCTATAACTAAGACAAGTTGATTTTAAACACACTAACAGATTCAAAAAGGAGAGAAATTTGGGTATATATAAAAGGCATTGAAAATAGTCCTTGAAGATGTACCAAGATGAAGTGATGAAAGAAACATTAGAAAATTACATTGGTGAGGATACAGAAGCCAGAAGTGCTGTGACCCATCTGAACCATGTTCCTGGATCACCTGCAGCCTGTGGAGAGTAAACAAGATGGTAAGATTTTGAGAAAGAGAAGTTGAACACTTACCTTACTGGTCACTATTTCTTAGAACTTTTCTTTCTCCAGATTAATTTCCTGCTGCCTTAACCTTAAAATAATACAGCCCAAACTTCAGTCTTTGGGACACTCCATTTTCTATTCACATTCACCTTCTTTATGACTTTACCCTCATTGATTTAAATACCACCTGTAGTCTGAGGACTCCCACACTCATGTCTCCAATTCATACGCTGAACTCCACACACATACCTAAGGCCTTATGTGCCGAAAAGCCTAACAAACATCACAAAATCAAAAGTAGTCTTCATCTGTTTGGGCTGCTATAACTGAGTAATATACAGGTTGTGTAGCTTATAGAGAACAACTCATTTCTCACAATCATTAAGCCTTAAAGTCCAAGGTCAAGGAACCAGCCAGTTCAGTGTCAGGTGATAGCACTCCTTTATCTTTGATGGTGCTTTTTCACTGTGTCTTCACCTGGAAAAAGAGATAAGAGGTCTCTGCGGTCTCTTATGAAAACACTAATCCCATTCATGAGGGCTCTATCCTGATGACCTAATCACCTGTCAAAAGTCCAACCTCCAAATACCAACACATGGAGCACTGAGGGATTTTGCCATCTGAATTTTGGAGGGCACACATTCAGTCTATAACAAGTGCTAGAACTGAGATCCTGGTCTTTCCCTCCCCGACCCCAGCCTTCACCATATGAGTTGATTTTCTTCCTGACACTCAGGCCCAAACTCCTGGAGTCATACTCTTTCTATCACACTCTCAAACAATTACTAGAAAATCCTGTTGACTTTATCTTTAAAATGCTACTTCAACTTGACCACTCTGGACTGGGTCACAGCATCTCTTACAGGGATTTCCTGGATATCATCCCAGTTGAGCCCCCTGCTTCTCCTCTACCACACAGCATCAATATTGCTCACGGGAGAGCCTCAAATCCTCCCACTGACTCGGCTTCAGCAAAGGGTACCCTCTGTGTTCTTCCACTTTTCCCTGGAGCTGCTAACTCTGGGTGCCCAGATATCTCCTTCGTGTTCTGATGCTTTTTTTTGCACTCCCTCTTCCCAAGAAGTCTACACAACCCATATCATTGAGAACTGCATTCTCCCACTGACTCATATACATTCCTTTCCTCTATTCCTTTCCATGGACCTTACCACTACCTAACAGGTATAAATTATGTATTATTATGTTTCTTCTCTCCTTCCACTGTGAGATAAGCACTAAGAGGGCAGAGATCTTTGTAGATTCAGCTCACTGCTGTGTCCTCAGCAACAAAGGCAGCGTCTCCAAAGTAGGAGGACCTCTTACCTCAATATATGGTGCCTGAATGAATCTAAAGAAAGGCCTTAAATGGCCACAGGTAATGAGATACCACTAATGATGTCTCAAATCTGAAAAAAGAGTACTGAGCACCAAATCTTTGCCCAAAAACCATGCACTAGATCGCTGAGGTAGAAAGGGCATTGTTGGAGCAACTGTTAAAAATGAAAATGTCAGAGGGCAGGCTGGGGATTTACCTCAATGGTTCTGCCACCTGCCTCGCAAGTGCAAGGTTCTGAGTTTGATCCCTGGTATCCACCCCCAAAAGAATCAAAATGTCAGAAAAATTTCCATAACCATCAACACCCCATGATAATCCCATCTCTTTATCTCTGACTGCATTCATTGTCATTACGGGAAAGGCTAAGACTCGGGGAGGGGGGCACAACTATGTTAAAATCTTGGTTCTGATAGTGAATATCAACTGGGTATATAAAATGGGGGTTATAACTGAAATCCTTTTGGATTACAAGAATTAGTGATAATTACTAACTACATATAAAGAATATAGCAGAAAACAGATGTTTACAAAATCTTAGTATCTTTGCCTTAATAATTAATTAGGAAAGACAAGGCACAGGGAAGACAAGGAAAGACAGGGCACAACCAGTCTTCTGAACTTGTATTTGCATAATTTATTTCCTAAGATTCTTGAAAACATTAAGGGTAGAAATTACCAACCAACATTTAACTAGCAATCGCTTCTCGGCCTTTTGGCTAAGATCAAGTGCAACATTTAACTAACATGCTCAGCAATAAAATGTTCTTCCTATAGAATTCCTTTTGCGCTGCACTGTTAATTTTTCTATGATCCAGGCTTTCAAATTCTGTTCCTAACTTCTGATTATTCAATCAACACTCAACCTCTTTCAGTTTCCCCATCCCAGAACAAACTTTTATTGAATTAAAAATACATATATTTCTTATTCCATATTCCCCCATAAAGATAACTTGGAGAATTAACTTCAAAACAAAAGAAGTTGGACTAACCACATTGCACTTCGAATTTCCCAAGTAATTTCTGAAATAGACAAGTTAGACTATTTCAAAGATTCTCAAATGTTTTGATCCCATTATTTCTTTATACTCGTAAAAATTACTGAGGCCTCTCAAAGAGTTTTTGTTAATGTGGGCTATAAGTATTTATCATAAATAAATTTAGGGCTGGGGATGTAGCTCAGCGGTTCATTGGCCTGCCTTGTAAGCACAAGAACCCGAGTTCAATCCCCAGGACCAAAAATAAATAAATAAAATAAAGAAATAAATTTAAATAGAGTACAATTTTAAATGCAAAATCACTGAAGGATGCATTTCATAACTGTGAAGACATTGTGACACCATCACACATCATATAGCATCTGGAAAACCTTCTGCATGATCTGGTAGAATGGGAGCTTTAAAAAGAAGTAACATCTTACCATTGTTGTGAAAATAATTTATACCTAGCAAACCCACCTAAATGTTCTTAGGTATTCCTGGGCCACACTTTGAGAACCACTTGTTTAATATTATTTTTTAGTTAAATATATATATATATATATATATATATATGTATGTATATGTATATAGTCTAAGTTCACAGTTATTTGATACAGTGAAGATTTTTTGTCACATAGAGTCCACTGTAACTCTGACCTGGATAGGCCACACCTGTCTTATAGCTGAAAGGTGGCTTTACTTCTACCAAGGAGAGACAGGTGGGAAAGGAAAAGACCTCATCCCCTCCTACTGCTCAGAAGCATGTATGTCACTTCCATTCACAGTCCACGTGCAAGCGATGATCACGCAGCCCTGAGCTGGGTGTCTACAATTTCCATCTACTTGAAAATTTCTGATAAAAGTACCCTTCTACAAGCCCTGCCCTGGGAGTCAGAACAATCATGCTCCATTCTCTCTGTTGAACAGAACCCAGAGTCACAGCATTCAGCTATGTGAAGCAGTAGAGAAGTGGCAGACAAGTTCAGCACAGAGACAAAGTTCACTAAGCAGAAAAGGGTGTGACTGGAGCTAGTAGCGATATCTCTACCATCTAGGACTTATTTGCTGTAATAAGCACTTGCTGCCCAAGTGCCAGCGGCTACATTTGGGTCTCATTGATCTTTTTAAACCTAATGCAGTAGGTACCATTATTATACCAATTCTTAAGCCTGGAAACTTGAAACACTGAGCTTTCAGTACCTTGTCCAGGGCCATACAGGTTACCAAAGTGGACCTGGGATTTGGGCCCAGATGGTTTGGACTCAGTACTACAGTTTTGATGGCTCAGCCTCACACTGCTGCCTCTCTGAGATACCCTTTTCGTGAGAACATCTGTCATCCTTACAAAGGTGATTCAGAAGTTTCATTGGTTGGCTTTATTCCCCAAACTGCGTAAGAAATTTATGACCTAACTGCCACAATCTGACAGTATCAAATGTCACTTGGTGAATCAACCTGCCTGCCTTTGCCAAATTGAATTTGCTATGCCTTCACTGTCTCCATGGAGAGGTCAAGGCATGGAATATAAGGAGCACAGCGTGCTAGGCTCCAGAGCCCTCTCTGCAAGGAAGTCACAGCACCGCTCTTTCCTGCTTCCTCTGCTTTCATGGGTGAGGACCCATGAGCAGTACAAACATGGGAGTCAGACAGACCCTGACCTACTCTGACTAGTCCAGACCTTGACCCTGAGTGCAATGACTCCTGATGTACTGTTGCCATTGACTTGTAAACTGTTGCTGCAGTCTACTCAAGGCATCTAACAATGCTAAGCTACACCTTCCTTACGTGTATGATAGAAACAGCAATAATTAAAATATTAAAGTGACATAATATAAAGGAAGCACCCTTGAGAGTCCACACACCAAGTACATGATCTCAACCTTAGCTTTCAGCCCTTCTATATGGTACATTGTTGCAAATAGAGCTCTAAGATCTGTCCCAACACAAAAACTATGATCCTGTTTTAGTCTTTTATTTGCTTAAATGTGCCTGCAACCCCTGCCCCAGAGTATGCACCTTGGTACAAGAAAATCCCATTTATACAAATATATTATATAATATTAATGCCTCATTTTATATAAGGTTTTATTCTTTCATGCTTTTCAAACAAATTGAAACACACATCAAGGCATTTTTTTCTAAGATGAAAATGCATAAAATTTAGACTGACAGAATTTCATTTTGATTTGATTAGGCTGTCTGCTTCCGTCATTTGGGAAACAAGAATGGTGTTTGTACAGTGTAATGTTTAAAAAGAGGCAGAATGCAAGAAATAGTGCAAACTTTTTATAAAGTTTTTGATAAAATGCATTAACAGCCTTATGTGATGAAAGAAAGCTCATCCCGGATACTTAAAATAATTGTAAATATAGAAAAGGCTTTACACACACACAGATTCCAATAGGCGATTATTTAAATCAGTTAAAATGTTGGTGTAATGTAAATTTTCCAAATTGGAAATTAGATGTGTACATTAGGATAGGCTCCAATTATGGTATTTTAGGATATAGGTAAATGATGGGAGATACTTAGATACAGAGATACATAAATACATAGATGTTATATAGGAACACATTCAGCTTAAAATAAGAGAAAAACCAGACCAAAAGTAGCTTTAACAAAGAGGTTTGTTCCTCACACCTAGCAAAAGGCCAGGGGTTGGGGGTAAGGGTAGTTGCAGTTTTTACTGCTTCTGCTAACTGACAACATCAGGAAGAACTCAGGTTCTTTCTGATGGTTCACTATGCCCCTGACAACTTTTGGCTTTTTATTTGTATGTTCATTGCCTCCAGTAGCAAGATAACTATCGTGGTTTTGGTATTACATATGTTTCAGGGCAGGGAAAGGGCGATATTGTATAGTGTTAAATGCAATGTCTTCTTCTGCACTTGTCTCAACAAGAAGTCCCTCACAAAACTTTGGTGTTCCACGGTCCAGATTTGCTTCTCATGTTGTCACCAGCTTTCAAGAAGCTTGAGCAAGTGATCCCGTGGCTTGCCACTTCTAAAGCAGAGGCAGCGAAGTCAGGAGGCAGCAGCAGATCTGTAGTGTGGCTGAGGGCAGATGGGAGGGAGAAAGCAGAGCCTAAAGCACCAACAGCGAAACACGGCCCTGGGTTGGGAAGGATGACTGTACAATCCTTTCCCAGAAGCATGGTCAGGGCCAGCTGAAGGAAATATTTAAATGCAGGCTGAGCACTGAATTTGTTGGGAGTCTGTTCCTATGCTCAGAAGGCTCATTTTCATTGTGTTTTCAGCTAAATAGTTCACTGTATTGAATCTCTTCAAATGTAAACATCTTGGAAGTGCGATATAGTGCAACATGAAAGTTAGAGGTAGGATTCCTTTCTGACCGCCCAGGATTCAATCCTCTCTTAGCCACCTGCTGCTGTATGACCTGGCAGTAGTTCTATAACCTCTGATCTCTAGTTTCCTCGCCTTTAAAATGGAAAAATGACAATAAAAGAATTATTAATTTGTATTGTCTTATTATTAGTAGAAAAGTAGTAAATTAATAACTGACTTACTATTTTTCTCTGAGAATAAATATTAGTAAATAAAGAATATAGCTATGAAGGCAGGGATAAGGGGGAAAAATGAGAACCCAGACCTGTCCTGTAAAGGTACAAGATCCCAATGATGAATATAACTGTACTGTGTACCTAAAATGTACAGATAAACTCAATGAGGAAAAAGAAAAAATACAGCTATAGGAAGCTACAGCTTCTTATACAGCTATAAGAATACAGCTATCACATTTGAGGCATATATAAATACATCAAATATCAGAGAAAAAGTAAGCCAGCAATCTACACAGAAAAAAATATTATTAGCAAACAACAGTGTTGAGACTACATTGTGTACCAGGAAAGGTTTGATTCTGTCTTTCCTCACTAAATTACCATGACTGGTGTAATAGGACATTAAAAAGGATCAACTAGATTATGCTGTGATAACAAAAACAGCAAAAACCTCCCAAATCTCAGTGGCTTCATAAAACAAAAGTTATATTTCTCATTCATGTAGTGGCATGTTATGTGTGGCCATTCTACAACAGCTACTTTGATCATGTATCGTCCCCTTGTTAGCAGGTGTAATCGTGACCACTGAAGTACCGTATTAAACTTGCTTCCATCCCCTGTGAACTTGATGCCCTACCCCCTTCCTCACATGTATATGCCATGAGCACCTTGCTGTGGATACCCCAACCATATATCTGAGTCACGTTGCCTTGGCCTCCAGCTTCCCCATTTCCCCACCCCATGCAAATTGATCCCTTGGTCTCTGTAGGGGCTCTTCACGAGGCACTAATCTCATTCAAGAGGGCTCTACTCACCTCATGATACCATCATCCTGGAGTTCAATATCGATATAAAAATTTAGAGTAATATAAACTTCTTACTGAAGTATCCACAATACACTACTCTCTCTGGGAGGAATCCTTGTCACTGGGGGCACAGTTTCAAATACAAACCCATCAACGCACAGACCAGACCTTAACCACGTCCTTTGTTAGCTTTCACACTTGACCACCAGACATCTTTCCTAATCATCCCAGTGCCAAGAATAGCTGGGGACCATCCTTGTTCTCTGGAGCCCTCCAAAGTCATTCAGAGTAGCCTGCCTGTTGGCCTTGCCTATTTCTTCGCAGAGAAGAGCAGAAAAGCTCATACCCACAGTTCCTTCCTCTCCCTCTGCCTCATGACCCACATGTGTTCTTCCTGAGAGGCTTGCCGGGGCATGAGGGTCACCTTCCTCCTGGGAACTTGGATTAATAAGCTATCTTTTCCAAAGCAATCATTTCCTAATCTGCTGACCTTGGTACACCTCAAATTTTCTACTAAGGCACCATTTTTTAAGACTCAGGAACACGGAGAATCACACATCAGTGCAGATGCTGTCCCTGCCCATCTGCAGAGGGACAGGGAGCACTGTCATCTTTACTTAAACATAGAAGGAAGGAGGCAGGGAAACATCCACACCCCTGGCTAAGGCCTACCACAGAGACAGGTGGACTTAGCCACCTTAGGAGTAATAAAAAGGAAAGCAGCACATAATGGGAGAGCAAGGTGGCAGTGAGTGTTCATCTGATCCACGGAGGTCTATATTTGAGCCAGTGAGCAAGGCAGCCATGCCACCAAAGTTCACACAGGTACCGAGAAAAATCCAAAAATCTGCACATTCTCTGTGACCTACTTTAATACATTTTCATCACATTTTAAAAATAAAAATTTTGTGCTGCCTTCCCCTTTTCAAATTCCTAGGTACCTAATAGTCTTCCATAAGATTTCAAAAATAATTGCCAGCCAGCCTGCACTACCTCCATTCTGTCCTTTTGTGCTCCGCAGTGATTTTCCTACCCTAGATATTCTGAAGCATATTGCTTCTCTGAGCTGTCTTTCCTCATTGACTATTATTACCTTAAGTATTCTTTATGCTATTACCCTTTGTCACCACTCCAGTTCATAAGATAGGCCAAGCCTTCCTTCCTTTTCCTATAATTTCTTATTTGTGCTTTCTCCCTATTAAGAAATGAGTCCACCTTTTCTCTTTGTCATCTTTTTTTCCTTCTGACACACTTTCAAAATGTTATTTTTTCTCTCTTGTGACTTTTCCCCCTTTACTAATAGCATCTATTTTATGAACCCGCCTTTCCCAAACTTGCCCTTACTGCCTGACTTCCTTCTCTGCCACAGCAATTTTTCATGAACATCTTTCCTATGATCCACTTTCTATTTTTATGTCTTTTAAAACATCACTCCTGTCTCTACGTATGTTTCTATTAGAAATTATGATGGCATTAAGTCATTAAAATCTGTATCACTTAGCCATGTCATTTTACCGCCACCCTGTCAGAGACCTTTGGAAATAACACTATGATGGAGAATTACTTTCATGCATACAGTGAAAAAGAAGGGGTAAAGTGACAAGAAGGGAAAACAGAGACTGAACATAAAAGTACATTGCAAAGGCCTGCACCAAGTGAGTAAACTGAACCATCAGTCAAGCAGTGAGTTTCTTCAATTCAAAGGGTCAAAGTCATTTTGGTAGAAGGTAAGGAAGAGAAGGGAGGAAGGAAAGGGACGAAGGGAAAGAGAGAAGGAAAGGACAGAAAGCTTCCCATTCCTTTTCCTTCCTAATAACCTTTTCTTCCTAAATTATTTGCCTTGATGTATTTAGCTTTATGCACTGACTCAATAACTACCCACCGTGCCTGTGCCGTGTGCAGCACGTGAACAAGACACACTTGATATCTGCACAGAGACAGAGAGCCCTGGCGTCTAGACTTCGCTCTCATACCTAGAGGTTAAATGTGTCATGAGGTATGGAATTTTATTCACCTGAAATTTCCCAAACTGGCCTCCCATTATGACGGCTCCCATAAAGCCGTCAGGCAGAGAGGAGAACTCTCCACTGCTCAGGGGCCCGGATGCTCCTGTGCATATAGTGTGTGAGGAGGGCTGAGATGATGGGCAGGGGAACAGGGTCTCCTGGCCCATCGGCCCCTCCCTTGGCCTAGACGAGCTGGCAACACAAAAACTCGGCCTGCAGCAGAAGATTCCTTGGCCCACCCACGTATGTGGGCTCCTGGAACACTTTAGAGCGACAGTAGCCAGAAAAGAAGCAGTGGGAGACAAGGTAACTTTAGCCAAGTCTTAGGAATACACTTTCTTGTCATTTCCCAGAAAGACCAAAAACTTTCAAAATATGCATTCTTATTTTTGTCTCTATATTTTATTTGCATAAAACAACATACAAAGATTTGATCTCTCGAGGTTCCAGAATTTATTTAAATTGTAGCGGATTATGTGTGATGTTAAGCAAGTCACTTGCTTCCCTTACAAATAGTTTTCTCATCTAGAGAAAGAGATGGTGAGAGGACAGGTGCAGATTCTGAAAAGTGATCGTTTAGTCCACTGGTGGTTACGGGGAGGTAGAAACTGATGACCTACATTACATGGCTCTTTGGGTAGGGCCTATAGCTCACCAGCCAGCCTCTGTTTGGATTACCCAATGTCTGGGCTATACAGAGTGTTATTATTTTTAATACCATCACTGTTTCTGATGCTGCTTATGTGTAGTTACCTAAGTAAGGTCAATTGTTCAGATAACTTTAAAGGCAGTTAATTTACAATTAAAATCCAAAACTATAATGGAGAAACCCACATTAACAGAACCTTCCATGTGATCATCACAGATTTCTGGCTGAGAGGGCCACTCCTAACATGATAGCAATATTTATTAGTGCGTTGTCATTTTAGAAGCTATTTAGATCTCAGGCCCAGGGCAACAGAGCCCACCGAACAATCTGGAATACACATAAGGAGCTCTGTCTAGAGGTAAGGATGAGCTTTCCAGTGGAAGGGGTCTGGACTCCTTTATCCCAACACCCTTTGCTGGAGAATTGAATCAGAGTATTGAAGTGAAGCCTATTGAGGGACTACTGGAATAAATTCGATAGATCAACACTATTTTCTGTGGCTAATAACACCATAGTACAGACTGAGTAAGTTATACAGAAAGAGGTTTATTTTATCCCATAGTTCTGGTTCAAAGGCTAGCAGCTCTATCAAATGATGACAAGAGACAGGGAGTGTGTATGCATGTGTGTCTTTCCGGGCTCTTCCCCTCTGCTTATAAAGCCATCAGAATTCAATCTTGGGAGCTTTACCTTAATGACTCTACCCCTACCCACCTTCAAAGGCCCACCTCTAACCACTGTAGTCAGAGTAGGTTTCTATACTAATACCTCATAACAGGGATTAACTTTCAGCATGAGTTGGGGTAGGAGAATTAGCCATAGTCAAAACACCACAGAGCTGAAATGAAAGTTATCATGTGCCCTTAGCAGCAACTAGCTAAGTAGTACTGTGAAATTTAAGCTTCTCACAGAGAAGACAGATGTAACTTTTCATCCTTCCTTTGCAGCTACCCAGAGGAGAAAATATATCTGTCACGGACCTTCCTCAATTTAACCCTTGTCTCAGGTGCTCTCAAGAGACTTTGTAAAGAAATAGCTTAGATAGTCATGAGCTCTGCTACTCGGGCTGATTAGCCAGTGTCCAGACAAGACATAAGGCCTGCCTGAAACTGAGGAAAATATCTGCTTTTAAGTTGATATTACACGGAAAATTGCCCTGAGACATTTGAAGGCAAGAGCTTCCAGATACCCACTGGTATGTTAAAGTGGCCCCAGAGACATTCGGTCAGATACAGTTAACTCCTTCACACCCAGAACAGCTGTTCCAAGCAGAGATTTGTAGTCCTTACAGTGGACTATACCTTCCATGCACCCCCATTCTCCTTTCCAACCAGTAAAGGAATTGCAGAAGCCCAGAGACAAATCTCCTATTCCTAGAATGTCCAACTTAGAATGGTGTTAATGTAGCCTGCCCATAGAAACACAACTAGCAGGTTAAAAAAAACTCCCTGGAAAATGTTATTTCATCAGTAAGGATTTGAGCACTGTCTGTACTTGTGAAAAATAAAATCAATCCAATCACTTTAGCAAATGGCTACAAACTGTCTGGCAAGATCCAGGTATTTATTTATTCAATTTGTTCATTTACTGGAAAAATATTTACCAAAATTCTCCTGTTTCACAGACACTAAGTAGCCAGAATACATCAATGAATATAACTAACAACAAATATAATAGCAATGAACACAACACACATCAAGTTTATACTATAATAAAAAGTGTTAAGTAGGGTAAGTGGAAAGAGTAGGGGAAAGGTAATAAGGGAAAAGAAAAAATATGAGAAAATGAAAAAATGGAAATAGAGTGTTTGTAAATGGGGAAGAGAGGAGGGGGTGAAGGGAGGGCAGGGACAAGGGGCACAATGAGAACCAAGACCTGTCATGTAAAGGTACAAGACACCAATAATGAATGTAACTGTACTGTATACCTAAAATGTACCAATAAACTCAATCAAAAAAAGTGTTAAGTGCTATAGAAGAAAGAAAATGTAGCGTGAGATAAGATAATATGATTAGGAGGGCAGGCAGTAGTTTAAATCACTTTAAATTGAGAAGTTTAGATTGTGAATAAGAAAGGTGCAATTGCACTCTAGACAACAACCTTTCAAACCTAAGATTTGATTTTAAATTACAAATCACATATATAATAAGAGACAGGCTTGGCACCATGGAAAATTTGGCCTGAGACTCCTGCTTCTAGCATGAGTTGCTTTTTTTGCAATGAACAGGGCTTTCCCCCCACCCATTCTTATTTTAGGAATTTCTGCCGATTTTACATCCCTGCCATGTAGCCCACAAACTTTGAAGGAGACTAATTCCTCCTGCATCAGAAATGAAGTGTGTGACTCAGGCCCACTTTCAAGAACCATAATCCTATGTCCTGCCTACTTACTGACTCATGGGTACACACTTAACCCAACCAGAATGATGGAACTGAAAATGCCATTTGATAAACATCTCTGGAAAAGATCATTCTCACTGTCTTGTTTTTCAGTGGTCAACTGATAGGGTCTAGGTAGTTGCTTCAGTCCTTTTACTAAAGATGGTCTGAGAACTACGTAAACACATTGTGGTTAGTGTGGAGAAAATCCCAGAAGAACAGACCCAGAGACAGGTTAAACCTTGCTTCTGGGCCCTTTGGTGGCATAAACCAATGAATCTACCTTCTTATCTAGGCCAATAGTAGTTAAGTTTTCTGTTACTTACAACTGAAAGCATCCTAGCTAATAAACCAAAAAAAAAAAAAAAAAAAAAAGGTGACTGTGGACAAAAGGCCCAGCTTGTGATTTCTTATTCATGTGAAAATCTTATTCCAACAAACCTTCCCTATAGTTGACCTCCCTTTATTACACACAATTTATATAGCAAATCAACATTTTTTGTGAGTCATGGAGAAGCAAGATCTTAAATCAGTAAAAGAGATACTTCCAGAAAACTAAAAATAGTAGAACATATTGAATTAGAAATGAAAGGTGCAGATGTTAAAGCAGGCTCAGGAGGATCAATTCTAAGGTAATTTATGGGAAGAAAATGACAGACATTCTCAACCTCCAGCATAGTGAATTGTTTCTTGATTCCGTCTTAATGAAAATATTGTACATTCAGTTTTCTCTTCTGCAATATAGTTAATGGATTTTCTTGTCCTCTTTTTTTGCTTTTGCTTTTTGTATAAATTTGGTATTTTTGTTTTTAATAAAATGGAAGTGTTTTTGAGAATTTCTATTGCAACAGCAGGGCTTGAACTTCAGGTCAGCTGCAAGGAAGAGTGTGTGCTGTTTCTATGGAAACCGAAGCAGTATAATGTCAGGTACTAAGAGACATCAAGAATGAAGGGATAAAATCCCTGCATCATTTTAATAAACACGTCTTACTTACTGTTATTTAACCACAGTCTGCATTCATATGTGCTGTCCCTTAATAGCCACTCTTCATAAATTTCTTTTGACCACATCTAACCTTTCTCAGTCAGTGCTGATTATGATGCTAAGTAAATAGAAATGAAAAGAATGCCCTTCGTTAAAGTACTATAAATGCCTTATTCTTCGGAAAACTCATTAGCCATATACATGTTTTAATTAGAAAACAATACAGGGGAAACTCACTCATGAGGGTTAATTTAAGCCCATAGAGACAGGCAGATAAGTTAGGAATCAGGGCTTATATTTTATCATTACATCTTCATTTTATACCACAGGCCTGTACTGGGATATTCATGGTAGAGAGAATTGAAAGAAATACTTTTACCCCAACCTCTCTGGTACTGATATCGCTCCCTTGGAGTGAAAGTTCCAGCAAGTAAGAACATAGTCATGTCCTATGATAATCAGTGACATCTCAAAGCCAGCCAGAAGTAGCTGCTGTGGCCAGAGGGCTAATGGTCTTCTGGTAATGGTGAGCTGCAGAATGAGGAACTTGAATGCCAGAGTGGATAGAAAGCTTTGTTATAGCAAATAAGACAAGAATCACTTAATCCACCATAAGAAAAGACACAGGGAGCTAAGGGCCAGCAAGTGTACAATTAAGGAACATTGACCAAAGACCAGGCTGTGGATTTCCTTTTCTTCACACGTATCCCTCCTCATTTAACCCAGAAAAACCAGTAGATCCATTTAATAAGCATCACTGGTTCCAAATCCAAGGAATGAAAAACACAATCCAACCACCAGGAGGTAACAGTCAAGAGGAAAAGAAGAGAATTCCAAGTTCCTTGCCTGGTCTAGCCAACACACACACACACACACACACACACACACCACTCATTTGAAATTTAATTGCTGCAGAGTTTAAATTTATATATGGCATTTAAAAATACTCAACAACAAAATCCCACCTAAAGTCAAATTCCCAAAAGATGACCAGAAATTTTGTGAAATAATCTCACAAATTAAAAAAAAAAAAGATGAACCTATTGTATAACTTTTTTATGCAGATAATAAATAGCCTTTCAGTTAATCACTTTATAATAAAATGCTAAGGCATCATTAGAGTTGAATATCTCAGCAGGCACTTTCATTTATCATATACTCCAGTCTGATCTACCTCACACCAAACAGCATGAATTCAAGTATATATTTTACTAGTTCAAGGAGGTTTCTGTGAGAGAAAAGGATTCAATCTCATTGTGCACAACCCAAGGGCATCTTAAATAAATATTTTAAGTGAGGCCGGATAGGACAAATCTGAGCTCCAATAAGTCTTGGGGAATGCGAAGAGCAGGAGAAAATATAAGCTGTATCATGGCCCTGCAGCTATTCATGGAGTTCAATCCTAAAGGTACATTGAAGAGCATCTAGTCCAGATGTGGCTGAGTCCTTCACAAGGACATGTTACATTTGGCCTCTGAAACATACAATAGAATAAATGAAGTACTTTGAATCAGTTTACATGGAGCATGCATTACATGTGGACCTTTCTGCAAGACTTCAGAGTACAGTTCTACTCACATCATTACTAACTCATTCATTCATTCATACTATTATCTCCCTACCCTTAGATATTAACTACTGAGCCCCAGAGAAAAATCAGAAAACTGAGACCCCCACCTGTTAAGTAATTTCCTCAAAATCACAGAGTGCTGAAATTCACAAAGCATGTGTTCTTGAGGATAAGGTTGGAGATGGGTGAAAACAGAACACAGGTAATTTCCTCCAGTCCACAGGCGATATGAGTCAGCTAGGACTGAGGCAAGGAGCTCATAGCCCAGGGAAGAAGCACTTTCCTTTCTCCCTTCCCTCCACCGTTCCTTCTCCAAGTCTCCCAAGCCAATTCACACACAGATCTTAGAGTCTACACAAAATCAAACAACTCTGTCACATCAAGAGTTGAACAGAAAGCCTGTTAGCTATATTAGGGTCATTTTTCCAAAGGGGTATTTTTCAATTGCAAATTTGTCTGCTCACCTCTGGATTCCTATCAAAATCAATAGAGGCTCAAAGCCACAGAATCTTGTTTTAGGCTGAAGTTATTCTATATGTTTTCACAACTCAGTTTTTCTCTCCAACATGATAGGAAATATTCTAGATCACAGATAATCTTATAGATTTCCGAAGAAAAATTGCTTCAGAAGAAATTTTATCACTGAGTACAGCCTTAAAGGAATTTTCACTTCTGACCTCTGAAATATAACTTTAAAATTTCTGCCGAGTGGACAATGTTACAACCTCTTATTCTCCACAGACCTGTCTACACACTGAAATCAGCTCTCAGATTGCTCTTTCCAAGGTCAACAAAACCTGAAATTACAAATAAAAAAATCATTTAAAAAATCAAATAGCAAGAATTCCTGGGGTCAGGAAGAGTCATCTTTTGGTAGTCAGATCTGTATTCAGGGTGAATGTCATGCAAAGTAGTCTCTCTTTACTCTCAATTCAAGTGTTTGCACACAAGCATATGTGTGTCAGACAGAGGGAGGGAGGGACAGAATTTACCTAAAGATTGTGCCATTCATGAGACGCTCCAGAATAAGATGGTATCTGTAAGAGGAGAAAGGATGAACATGCATGTAGAACTGATGAATTAAGAAACAAGAAGACACAGATTTTTATTGTCGGGTTAAGAATCTAAATGCTGTGTGTTTGGGGCAATGGCTGGGCTCTCAACCTAAGTAATCAGCCATCCTTCAAAAGGAACAACTGTATCACTGCTCTATAAAATATTTCCTTTTTTTCTTTTATTGAGTTTATTGGTACATTTTAGGTATACAGTACAATTACATTCATTATTGGGACCTTGTACCTTTATATGACAGGTCTTGGTTCTCATTTTTTTCCCCTTGTCCCTGCCCTCCCTTCACCCCCTCCTCCCCTCCCCATTTACAAACACTTTATTTCCATTTTTTCATTTTCTCATATTTTTTTCTTTTCCCTTATTACCTTTCCCCTACCCTTCCCATTTTCCCTACACCTTTAGCCCTTTTCTTCCTATTTCACATGGTCAATTATATCATTAGGATCTTATGTACTATTATAGTTTTTCACACCAGAGAAACTATTTGGTACTTACACATGTGTGACTTATTTATTTCACTTAGGAGTATATCCTCAATATGTATCCATTTTCCTATGAATGCATCTAATTTCTCATTCTTTATGGCTGAGTAGTATTCCATTTTGTAGAAAAACCACATCTTCTTCATGCAATTTCTAACTGATGGGCAAATGGGCTGTTTCCAAGATTTAGCTATTACAAACTGTGTCACTATAAACATGGTGCACATAAAATATTTCTATCAGAAAAACTCCAAAATATCACAATATTATATACCTAAAATGTACCAGTAAACTCAATGGAAAAAAAAAACTTGAGTAAAGATTAGATTGAGTAAGGAGAAAGTCTTTAAGAAGAAAAAACATAATTTCAAATGGCATGGATGCCTTTCTCCATGATGGCTATATTTCTGAAGGTCTGTGTTTCTCAAATTATGTCCCAACCTCCCTGCACTTATTTTCAGTTAAGTGAATTTTCTTCTTTTCTTTCTTTCTTTCTTTCTTTCTTTCTTTCTTTCTTTCTTTCTTTCTTTTTTTCTTTCTTTCTTTTTCCTTCGGTAATAGGGATTGAATCCAGGACATTTGCACAGAGCTATATGCCCACCCCTTTTTATGTTTTTATTTTCTATTTTTGAGACTGAGTCATGCTAAGTCACCCAGACTGGACTCAAATTTGGAGTCCTTCTGACTCAGCCTCTCAAGGATGCAGAGATTATAAGCAAGTACCATTTTGCCCAGTTTTTATTCTTTTATTACGTTCTTTTGTTCTCCTATTAATAATAACTGAAATGACAAGTGAATTCTACACTTTTTGAATCAACTTAGAGCTTCCTTTATAAGCATGTTTTGAAATAGGTAGAAAACTATCTTTTCATTTTTCTCTAATGAATGCATTGTTTAAAGATGTTCATGTCAGTACATAATTGGAACCTAAATGTAAAATTATTTTTATGTGAGTTCTTCATAACAATGAGTCACAACTAGAAAAAAAAAAAAGGTTTAAATGGTACAAGAGAAGGGCAGTTTGAAAAACTCCCTCTCTCCTCCAGACTCCACACATGGGGCCTTTGCAGAACAAGCAAGTCACAAAGGTCCTGCTACATCTCAGCTGACCTCAGTCTCCAGGCTGAGACCACCCACAATGTGACAAACACCATCAGGGAGACACAAGTGTGGAATTGGGGTTGGAGCCAGAAGGTTTGCATGATCTTGAATCATATGCTGGTTTTATTTTTATGCTGGAACTTTGAGTCATCATTCAATTCTGACCAGCCCTGTCTTCGCAATGCTTAACACCACGGTGACACCTAATGTCATCCTTGGCTCTTTATTCATAGAGTCTTTGTGATTCAGAATTTTGATTTTTTTAAAAGATTTAAGGAATACTTAGCATAGTGGCTTTGGTATCAGTCACAGCAACCTTCAAGATATTGGCTTTGTCCTATACTAGCCTGAGGAGTTGGGGGAATAATCCCTCCCTAACCTTTGGTGTGTGGTCTGAAAAGATGGCTAGTGAAAAAGTTCACTGTTCTCATGTTGAAATTCCTGACGAAGTAGAATGTGTGATCCCCCAGCCCTTTTCCCTCCGAAAGAGCAGGCTTCAGGCTGAGCCCTCTCCCCTGCCTCAGAGATGAGCCAGAAAGTAGCTTTGTTCTAGTCTCCCACTGTCTGGCCTAATTTTCCCTGGGCACAAGCTCCTCAACGGCTACTGGAAGACTGTTCTGACTCTTCTCTTGTTGCTCTCTGACAACAAAAAGTTCCAAAGTCACTTGCATTGAAAATTTCAGTCATATCCATAATTAGAATGTCCAATATGGCCTATTATTCCACATTCAAACTCAGAGAGGAATTTTCTCACCTATCTCAGCTGAGATATGCGGCAGTTTGAAAGCAAAGGGAGCCCTGTCCGTTTTTTCTCTTCCCTCACACTTCCACTCCTCACGCTGCATTCTTGAAGCCAGGATTTCTGAAGTGCAGAGAAGCATAGCGAAAGCAGGAGCACCCAGTGGACAGACACCATGGGCTGGGATGGATGATTTGGCTCCTTGGGCCTGCGGCTCTGACTACTCAGACACCTGAAACTTAATGAGCTCAAATGAACCCATCCCCTTGCCAACGACACGTGCTTCTTTTTAACAGGGGTTTTTCAAACTCTCTCCTGGTGCTGTGCCACCATCTACCAAGGGGACAATCTGATAGATCTAGAGCTACTCCCGTCTCCTCTCCTTTCCTTGCCTCATACCATCAAGTGGGTCTCCACATACTACTCATATATTTACTGGCAAACTCTTCTCCGGTCTCACAGTCTCCACTACCACAGCCTCACAGTCCACTACCTTGTGTAGGCTCCTGTTTTCCTCCCCAAGTCTGCCCCCATGCAATCAGAGCTGGTCACTCAGGCCTTTCCACACAACTGCAAAAGGAATCTCTCTCTTTATTTTTATTTATTTTCTCAGTACCAGAGATTGAACCCAAGGCCTTTTTTGTTTGTTTGTTTGGTTGGTTTTTTTGTTTTGTTTTGTTTTGGTACTGGGGATTGAACTCAGGTCCTTGTGCTTGCCAGGCAGGCCACCAAATCGCTCAGCTAAATCCCGGGCCCCCAAGGCCTTTCACTGAGCTACATCTTCAGTCTTTTCCTTTCTTTCTTATTTATTCAATTTCAAGACATGATTTTGTTAAATTGATAAGTTGCCCAGACTGGGATGGAATTTGGGCTCCTCCTGCCTCGGAGTCCCAGAGTGCTGAGATTACAGGTGTGCGCCACTTTAGAAAAATAGTTTTATGGAGTAAATGGACCTTAAAATTTTTTTAAAAAATTATTTATTGGAAGTATAAGTCAGAAAAGTCATCTGCGAACAAGCAGGTACAGTTTCTGTATCCCCCAAGCACATGTCCAAGAAGGAGCGTGGAAAATGATAGGAGGACTGACAGTAGCAGGAAGGTTGGGGGATCCCAGGAGAATTCATAATCATGCTAGAATATACAAAACAAGAAAGAAAACAATGTCTCTGTGGGTATCACAATGGTTGGGCAATAGAGGTGATTCACAAGAATTATAATATGTCTGCCTCTTGGGTTTGCTCATCATATTTGTAGAATCATAGTCCTCCCAAATAATTTCCTCTAAGTCCTCCACTGTACCCCTCCATATGCATCAAAACTTCCTGCAATGTGGCCTTCAGGAAGTTCATGTGGGAGGCTCCCCCGTGGGGCGCCCTGGCATTGCTCAGCTAATGTCCTAAATACTGTTAATGTGAATGACAAGTGTAATTTCCCAGTCTCCCAGAAGGAAAAGATGTCACCAAACCTTTCAGTATCTCTCAGTTCTCCTTTTCCCCTCTGTCTGTATTGCTAGGGTTATTTTTAAGCTTCATTTTTAACAAAAATATGACAAACACAACAATAACATGATTTAGTCACTGCACTAAAGTACATTTTAAAAATGCATTTCATTTAAAAACCACTCCAACTTAAGCATTTTGGCATCTTTACTCGCCTCTGTTTCTGAACGCCACCAGGATGGCTGAGGCATGTGGATAGCATCTGCCAGGGACAAGATGCTGCCTCCCAAGTCTTTAGTGATTCACAGGTTGTAAATTCACTTGATGGTGCAGCTATGCATTTATACCAGCAATCTGCAAACAGGCAAGTGCAACTTTCAAATGGTTAGCAGTTAATATCACCCCATTTCTAATAGACACAAATGCCAACATCACATTTTTTGGCTGCATCACTCAGGATAGGTACAATTCAGCTTTTTTTTTTTTTCCTAGTGCTTCCTTTTATCTAGAATATAAGAAGTAAACACCATTTTGCTTACTTTTACTTTCCCTGGAATCAGTTTTAAATAAATCCGTCAGTTACAAGTGGCTATTTTCAGACTATTTTAAATTACCCTGAAACACTTCTTATCTAATGGACATATTTACTTTATAGAATATGTAGTTTTATATCGATTTTGTATATAATTTGATCAAGTTGACAGGTATGAGTGAAACACTACAAAGAAGCTTCTTATGGCTTTCTTCATATCAACACCTACTACATAGAGCCTAAAGCATCATCAGGATTATGATACTCTAACTGCTGGTTTCTGTTTTTAAATTTTCTCAGGGCAGAAAAACAAGCTGACCTAATCAGGGGGTCATTGGAATAGATTTTATAGTGCAAGGCACAGCTAATGCCTGGTTGACATTCCAACCCAGAGTATTTTTTTTTTGTCTGTGATTAATGCACTTGACATCCATTTTCCCACTGCTTTTGCTAAACATGTAGTTCGAGATTTATTGTTAAATACCACTGAGATCATAGGAAATTAAATTTGTTTGAGTGAAAATATTATGCCAGAGGCCAGAGTTTCTCCAAAGAGTTCTGGATCATACTAGGAAGCACAAAATGGTTCACGATCTCGATCCACTGACTATCACAATTTCTCCAATGTCAGAAACATTTTTTAATGTAAAATGGATTACATGAGGAAGTAATATGATAAATCAATAGTTAGGTGAAAGGGTTTTAAATCATTTTTAAGTGTAGCAGAACAAGGAGGAAATGAGATGAAGAGCATATCCCTTTAGTTTCATGAATGATTGACTTTCCATTTGCTGTATTCCTCTAAAATGTTCGTCAGTATAATCTAGAGGAGTATAAAGCCTGAAGTGTCTTCTCTCACTTCACTGACCTAAGTGATCTAGAATTTAGTTGGTACAAACAAAAGACGCATGGTCCAACTTAATCTGCCCCTCCCAGGACATAATATTAGCTCCTTGAAATGTTCCCTGCTCCTTTCTAGTCTTTCCACACATCTACCATTCATGTCTCAAAAGAGAGCTGAAAGTTTAGTCTTCATGGTTAAACTATTTAGGTAAATTAGGTAAATGTATTTAGGTAAATCTTACTCTCCATCACCTTGAGCAAGATATTACACCTAATCTCAGGTCCCCCGTGTATAAAACTGGGATAATCATTACACAGTCCTCACAGGCCTATTGAAATAATTAAAAAAGACAGACTTCAAAATGGCTTAGTTCCTTTAAAAAAATTCAATGAATATTAGCAATTATATTTATCAGAAACTGACATAGTTATTTTTTTCTCCTTGAGTTTACTGGTACATTTTAGGTATACAGTACAGTTACATTCATCCTTGGGATCTTGTACCTTTACATGACAGGTCTTGGTTTTCATTTTTTCCCCTTGTCCGGGCCCTCCCTTCGCCCCCTCCTCCCCTCCCCACTTACAAACACTTTATTTCCATTTTTTCATTTTCTCATATTTTTTTTCTTTTCCCTTATTTCCTTTCCCCTACCCTTCCTACTTTCCCTACACCTTTAGCCCTTTTCTGCCTGACATAGTTATTTTTAAAAGTGAATAAAAATGTCCTACTCATGGTCCACATTAGACTTACAATTTAAGCAAACCTCTCCCTTAATATAAGCAATAAATACTTGCATCATGAGCATATTTTTTAAAATCCATGGTTTGAAAACAAAATGGAATCTTTACTTCATTGTATAACGAAAGTGACCATTTCAACATTTTTGCTCATTTGCTATGCTTTTTAAGCAAAATATATATTCTAGATGAAGCTTAAATACTGGCGAGAAGTGGCTATAAGGAAGACAATGAACCAATACATGAAGTGGAGTTCAGGTGATTGTTTTATTATAAAGGGAAATCAACTGTTACTAAATTAAGTTACCATGTGTGAGTTACAGGTGTCGTTGCATGAATGTGTTGGCTAACTGAGTGTACATCAAGAAATGAAACACAAGAAATATAAGCATACTTTTGGAACAAGGTACATATTTTCATTTACTTGTGCATTTTAAGGCTTCTGTGAAAGCGCAACATTTTACTTGAAAATATAAACAATTAGTTTAAGAATTAGACATGTAAGCAAGATGTGAGTTCCTTAATTGTTCATTATTCCCGCCTGTTAGCTCTGCCACAGTATATATAAGATACACATTGCCGTGGTCCTTTCTCTTGCTCTGAACTGGGTAAGGGAGTCTGGAATGGGCAACACTAGCAATTCCTAATGGAGGCTTTAATTCCTACTTAGAAGCAAACAGTAAAAAATTAAATCAGTTCAATTCAGAAACATACAGTGGCAATGCCATTTCACAAGGGATGCTCTTTAAACAGTTAACTTAGAGTAAACTTGTCCTGTTCTTTGATTGGGAAGCGTTTCAGACCTTAATTACTGTGTTTCATGAGTCTGTGACAGATCGTCCCCTTTTTTACAGGCTTCTTGCCAGGATAAAGCAGGCTTTTTTTCCCCCAAGAAGACTACACTTAATTAGTGCCAGAGTAATTAACTCTTTGTGGGTTTGATTTCATTTTGCCATTAAATTTCAATTCTAGCTAGATCTAGCTGCTTCTATTATTTTGGTAGTAATTCCTCAAAGGAGTTTGGGGCAAAACATTTGCTTCCTGCATCAAAGGTAAAACCTGTAAGAATTTTTAAAAATTCAATGAGCAAAATTGCAAATCAAGAGTCAAAGGAAAGCCTATAGAAACACTTCCACTACAAGCAACAGCCACAGAAAAAAGGGAGAGATTCTAGGAACGTTTCCTTGGCAGCAATAGAGAGAGAGAAAGACACAGCAGGGCACAGGCGTCAGTGGCAGAGCTTTCCTGGATGGCCACATGCCCACGGGTGATTCATCTAACCTCTCCAAGTTCCTGTGTCCTTGGTGTGCATGAGGGCATTAGCAACACAAAACTCACAGGTCCTTGTGACCATGCCTGGCATACGTCAGGTGCTCAATAATTGTGAGCCAATGTTTCCTGTCCTCCCCATTTTCTAAAATAAAATAAGAGGCTCTGCATTTTAATTCTTTTACTCTCCACTGTAGTACTTGGCAGAATGGCTGTCAATCTGATGCGCTTTCAAACCAGTAGCTCCCCACCACCATCCTGCTCCTCAGAGAGTGTCCTTTTGGTGACACTGTCTGCTTCTAGATCTAAGAAGAAGAGATGACAGACCTGACTTGAAACGAGGAGCCTGAGATATGAACGGTTACACTGAGTGATTGTGAATGCTAGGAGTTGCAGAGAAAAAGAATTCACTCTTCATTAGTGAAACCCAAATAAAAATTGATCACATTAGGCTCACCATGACAAAGAATAATTCAATCAGTGGCTTCTTTTAAGATAAAATATAAAGTTTCTCTGTAAAAGTAATTTAGACAAAGGTGAGAAAAATTCTTCTAGCTAACGATGGCTCTGTTGCTCTCTCTTTTGACTTTTTTTTTAAGAAAATGACTTTAAAGATTTTGTAAAAATGATATATGCTCATTATAAGAAAAGTAAAAGTTAAGCAATAAGAAACAGAACAATGAAAAAGTTAAAATAATCACCAAAAGCTAACTATCCCCAAATAACTATAGTTAATAACTCTCTTTCTTCATATACAGAATGGTGATTCTTGTTATACCTGAATTAACTAAATAAAAAGTGAAAATGACATTGTTCAATATCAGACTTTTCTTCAGCATAGGCAAAATTACTTTTAAAATATCTCTTAAATTAAAAGCATTACAAAAATGTTTAGACTAAATGTTAGTTTTAGATAGATTCTATTGATTCTTGCTATAACCAGGCATGAAATGGGAACACGTATACACACACACACACACACACACACACACACCTCCCACTTCTATTCACCATTTTTTGTTTATTTTTATAAGTCCTGCGTTCCTAATATTCTTATACACAGACATGTTTGTTGTGATCTGAAGACAACCTGATCATGCAAAAATTATTGGGGAAAACATTCCTCCAGAACATACCACATACTACTTTCAAGACGATTTTTAAGAGGAAAAACCAATATCAATCTGATATTTTCTCCACTGTGTGTGATTTGAGTTTTGATTTACTGCTTGTTTATTTATTTTAGTATTCAAGTTCAGTAACTTTACTAGCCATACTGATTACTAACAGTATTTATTTTCCAGGTGAGACCAGGAAATGAGACCAGCTGCTGTGTAGGCCCAAATTTTTGTTAGAAAGAAGTTCTACATGTTATCTCTGTAAAATTTTTCTGGAATGGGAAATGACATTCAGAATAATTTGAAAAGGCAAGAAAATGTGACACCATACACAAGGGGTACCCACCCAACATACCATTCAAATGCAAGTGCTAACCAAAAAGAAAGTGAATACCACAATATCATCAAACAAAGCAAATTTTAAAATAAGGAGCATTATTAAAGATAAAAAGGAACACTTTGTAGTGCTAAAATAAAATCAATACTCAAAGAAAAGAAAATAATTATATAAGCATATGTACTTAGTATTATAACTTCAAAAACTTAAAATCTAGCAGTATTAAAGAAACTAGGTAAATCTTTTATCATAATAGACATTAACAAATAATTTTCAACATCTGTGTGAACAAACAGATATTAAAATATTATAGAGACTAAGAAGACTTTAAGAATATTTTTAAAAACTAGACCTGTTTGATATACGTAGAATGATGTTTACACTTCTTGCAGAATACATATCATTTTAGGGCAATACGAACGTTTACCAAAATTGATATTATGCTTGGCTATAAAGTATGTCTCAACAGATTTCAAAGAACAAGACAAAGAGAGCATACTATGTGGAATTAATCGAGAATAAATAACAAAACAACTGGAAAACCGTACACATGGAAATTAAATGACATACTTCGAATTGGTTCCTGTGGGAAAGAAGTAAAAATGAAATTTTTTCAGGCCGGGGATTTAGCTCAGTGGTTCCGCCGCCTGCCTTGCAAGCACAAGGACCTGAGTTCAATCCCCGGTACCAAAAAAGAGAAAGAAAGAAACTTTTTCTTAAAAATTTAGCTGAGTGAAACAAAACTCAAAATTTATCATTGACAATAAAAGTACTGCTTAAGGAATATTTTTAGCTTTAAAATGCAATATATCAGGCCAGGGAGTTAGCACAGTGGTTCAGTGGCCTGCCTCGCAAGCACAAGGACCTGAGTTTGATCCCAGTAAAAAAAATAAACAAATAAAATAAAATGCAATATATCTAAGAAGAAAGACTAAAATAATAAATCATTTAAGGGCTAGGGATTTAGCTCAGGGGTTCGGTGGCCTGCCTCACAAGCACAAGGACCCAAGTTCGATCTCTGGTACCAATAAATAAAATCAATCAATCATTTAAGTTCTTTTTTTAAAAAAAGGCAAGCCAAATGCAAACAAATTAGAAGGCAGGGAATACTGTACAGGCAATAACAAACTAGTGGAACAAAATTCACATATAATGAAGAAAATCATCAAAGCTAAAAGTTTATTCTCTAAAAATTTTAAATTCATAAACTCCTAGCAAAGCTTATTGCTGTCAAAATAAAAGAAGACAAATGCTACCAAATTCAAGAATGGAAAAAGCCATCACTACAGACCTCACAAACATTTTTAAAGGAAGATATTATCTACAAATTTATGAAAATTAATTTGAAAATTTAGAAGACATCTTCCTTGAAAAATACAGATTACCAAAAGTCACATATGAAAAATAGAAAATTTGATAATCATACTATTAAAAAATTAAATTCTTCAACTAAAATTATGAGAAGGAAAATTCCAGATTCATATGGCTTTATTGATGAATTCATCAAAATTTAAGATACAAGGAACAGTAGTTTTACAATTGAGATCACATCCCAAAGTGATTTTTAATTTAGCCAGCAACATTTTGTTACCAAAACTCAGTGAGAATGTTACAAGAAAGGAAAATGATGTGACTGTCTTAAGAATATGAACACATGAAAACACAAAAGATAACATAGACCAAAGCAACCTGGAGAAAGAACAAAGCAGGAGGCAACCTATTTCCTAATTTCAAATTATATTACAAAACTAGAAAAACAATTTGATACTTCCATTTAAACAAACTCAGACCAAAAGAACACAATCAAGACTCTAGAAATAAACCCATGTACATAATATCAAGTATTTAACAAGCTTACATAGTGGCAAAAGGATAGTCTCTTCAATAAATACTGTTAAGAAAACAGAATACCCACAGGCAGAAAATGGAATTTCATCTTACACCATGTAGAGAAATTAACACAAAATGGATTAAAGACTAAAACATAAGACCTTGAAACCATAAATTCCTAGAAGAAAATATAGGGAATAAAACTCCTAGACATTGGTATTGGAAATGATTTTTTTATACCAAAAGCCAAGCAACAAAAGCAAAAATAAATAAGTGGAACTACATTAAACTAAAAATCTTCTATATAGCCAAAGTCAAATGAGTGAAAGGCAAACTATGGAATGGAAGAAAATATTTGCAGACTCTCTATCTGATAAAGGTTAATACCCAAATTATATCATATAACTCTAATATTTTTAAAAATCCAATTTAAAAGGGGATAAAGGCCCTGAACAGACATTTTTCCAAAGATGACATACAAGTGATCAACAGACACATGAAAAGGTGCTCAACATCCTAATCAAGAAAATGCAAATCAAAAGCAACACAAGATATTTCCTCACAATTGTTAGGATAACTATTAAGAAAAAGAAAATGACTAGGACTGGGGATATAGCTCAGCAGTAGAGCACCTGACCAGTATGTGATGGAAAGCCTTGAGTTCAATCCCTGCCACTGCACCAAAAAAAAAAAAAAAAAAGACAAGTGACAACAATAAATGCTAGTAAGAATGTAGAACTTTTGTGTGCTGCTAGTGAGAATGTAAGTTTTTATAACCATTATGGAAAACAATATGAAAGGTCCTCACAAATTTAAAAATAGAACTGCAATGAAACAAAATGAGTTTATTGAAGAGATATCTGCAGTCCCACATTCTTTGCAACACTATTCACAATAGCAAAGAACCTAAGTGTCCATTGACAGGTAAATGAAGAAAGAAATGTCAGAGGAAGAGAGAGAGAGAAATATTATGCAGACATTACAAAGAAAAATCCTGTCATTTGCAAAAATATGGGTGAAACCTGAAGGAATTTGCTGAGTGAAATGAGTCAGACAAAGACAAATATTGTATGATCTTACAAGTACATGTGGCTTCTGAAACATTCAAACAGAGAAACAGCAGAATAGTAATTGCTAAGCATATGGTGGGAGCAGAAATGGGAAAATGCTACAAATTTTTAGAACAAGATGAATAAGTTCTGGAAGTCTAATGTACAGCATGGCGATAGCAGGTATCAATACTGTATTATATAGTTGAAGTTTTCTCAGAGTAGCTCTCAGATGCTCTCACTACAGACACACAAAATGGGAATGGAATTTTAACTAACTCAGTTGTGGTAATCATTTCACAATATATAATGTATCTAAGCCTTACACTGTGTACTGTAAACAGACATAATTTTTGTCAATTAGCCCTTAATTGAGCTGGGACCAAAAAAGAACATGGATGCAAAATACTATGTTTCAGTTCCCCGGTACAAAAACGACAGACATTTGTTTTCTTATGGATCTGCAGCCTAAAACTCAGCAGTACTTCACTGATATCAGGGCATTATCACGTCCGTGGTCCTGGGGGAGCTTCTGAGGGAGATCCGTTTCCTTTCCTTTTCCTGCTTTCAAGTGCAGAACAGCTTTGTTGGCCCTCAGTTCGGTTCTCTGTCTTCAGACCCAACAACTTTGGGCTGGATGCTTCTCACAATGCCACCACTGGTCCTCTCTTCTGATTTTTCTCTTTCACTCTTTAGAACCTTTGGGATTACCATACATTAACCTAGATAATACAGAATAACCTATTTTAAGTTCTGGTGATTATGAATCTTAATTTCACATGCAATCTTAATTTCCCTTTGTCACATAACCTGACATATTCACAGGTCTGGGAATTAGGACACAGACATATTGGGGGGCACATTTTTAAAAGTAGTACAAAACATATCACAGAAGAAAACATGCAAATAGCCAGTAAAAATGTAAGAAAGTGCTCAAACTCATTATCATTAGGGAAATATAAATTTAAATGATAATGATATACCACCACACATCAGAATGTCTGATATTAAAAGTTCACTGAGGATACAAAACAGAAACTTTCCTATATCATTGGTGAGATTTTTTTCAAATTGCACAACCATTCTGGAAAAGTAGCAGTACCTACTAATGCCTAAAATATGAATACCTCTATCTCTAGTAGGATCACCCCTTGGTATATACCCCAGAGAAAAGCAGGTATTTCAAGACATCAATAATTTTAACAGCCACAACTTGGAAACAACCCAAATGCCTATGTGAAGTAGATCAAATAAGAAAGAAATTGTAGTAAACTCATTCTTTAGGAGACATTGAATAGCTATAAGAGGAACTAACGTCTGCTACCCAGAACATCATAGATAAACTCCATAAGCATAATGTTAAATGAATGAAGCCAGACACAAAAAGGACATATTATAGAATTCTATTTTCATTTATAAAAAGTCTAAAAGCAGAGACTAAACTATTATAATAGAAATCAGAATAGCAGTTATCTCTGGATAGAGCATGCTTGAAAGAAGGCATGAGTGAAGTTTTGGGGTATGGCAATATTCTGTTTTATTAAAAGACACCTACAATTTTAAAAATATTTTATGTTATATTTCAACAAAATTTTCAATAAATCTATACTAATAGTGTATGCTCTTGTGTCAAAACCTTAGGATCTTCTCTAGCCGTTAAACATGTACTGGAAACAGATTCCTGATTAAACTGACAACTTTTCTCCTAACAAATCTCAGAGTGGACAGGTGCTTCCTGTCAGAAGAGACAAATACCAAAAGGCAAGAGGTTAAAATGAATTAAAATTTAGTTATTCTTGAATCACATGAAAATGTTACAGTCTCCAGAGACTATTCTTATATTTGGACTCTTTTCAGTGACCTAAAGGTACTCATATGAAATTAGTTAAATAACATTATATTCAACCTTTTAAAATGTAGGGTTTTGCCTTTTTATGAGAAATTGGCATTTTCATCATCAAGGATGTACACAACCACCTTGACACAGTGATTCTGCACCAAAATCATTTCAGGGTTTTTCTTTCTTGTTGTTTTTAGTTTCTTGTTTTTTTTTTTTTTCTTTTTAAATAATGTGCTTACCAACAGCCCAGCCATGATCTGCAGACAGAAAAAGAACAGCAGCACAATGTGCCCACAGGGGAAAAAGAGAATGGAAATCTCAAACTGCAAAAGCAAGAGCCAAAGCATTATAATGAGAATTCCTATATAAGTAAGCCCCTGTTTCCTGTTTTGTTTTTCATTTTGGACTGTTTTTATAGTATCACAAATGAATCTGGATAACAATAATAGTTCTTGTTCTTTGGAACTTCCTATTTATAACAAACTTGCATATTGACAGGGCTGCTTGGCAAAGTGGGGTCTTCTGAAACAGATCCACCGTGGTTCAAATCCCAGTCGGGCCACTTACAAGTTCCCTAACTTTGAATGAGTTTCTAAATTGTGCTTCAATTGCCTTGTCTGTACCAAGGGTCAGAATTTCCCAAAACAGGCTTTGAGAGGACCGCCTGAGAACGCAGCTGAATCCATGCTGACTGCTCGCACCACATGTGCAATGGAGATGATAAGGTGAAGCCACAGTGCACAGTGGGTGCTTGATCGGTGTGACTGTCTCATTTGGCTTGCACAGAGACCTATTAGGGCAGGGACTGTGAATGTTTGTGCACCAAAATGTCTCCCCACAGTAGGCATTCAGTAAATACTTGTTTAATGATTGAATGAATTCATAAGTGAATGGATATAAAAAGAAGTAAGGCATGAATCCATTGTCCCAGAAGTGTGAGAAAAAGCACGCCTTAGGTTTATCTAGGGTCCCACTGCTACTAATTAGAAAAGTTGGGTTGCAAACCCTGTTTTTCTTATCATAAGCCCAATGCTCTCCCTCATTTCTAGCCGTGTTCACAACACGCACTTGCCTCGCTCTGGGTGTTGGCACTTTATCTTCGTTTTGTATGTGCAATTTGTTCTGAGTTAGAAAGTGTCTGGAGTCAGCTCAGGAAGAAATTCAGTAAACAAGTTTCATGCTTATGCTGATAGTATGTGATATTTTAAATATTCCTAAACTATGATAAAATGTAGTAGCACTGAATTTATATAGTGTGTATGTTTAATACAAAATAAAAATATCACCATAGAAAGTATTGAGCAAATAAATCCTCTTTGGGTCCTTTCATTTTTTTTTTTTCTTGAAGCTATAGCCCTTGAAAATTAAACATAGCCAGATAAATGTCTTTCCCAAAGGCGTTATAGTAATTCCAAAGCAGCTCTTTAGGTCATTTAACTAAGGTTTAGAGAATTTCTTCAACTCGCCAATGTCTGAGGTGTCCACACACCTTGCCTTTACTGATGGAAATATATTCACTGTGGCAAATATGATGGCAAACCTGTGTGCATGTCCACAGAATCATAAAACTGCATTTTAAAATGTTAGTACTTTACCCAGTACAGTATGTGCACAATGCAAATGACCCAGAAGAACTGGAAAGCAAACGAGATCTGTTTTCTTTTTCTTTTTTCTTCTTTTTAGTGCTGGGGAGTGAACCCAGGTCCTTCACACTGGGCTACATTCCCAACCTTTTTTTTGTATTTTATTTCAAGGCACGGTCTTGCTAAATTGCCCCATTGTCTACACTCAGCTCAAAGTTTTAATCCTCTTGCTTCAGCCTCCCAGACTGCCAGGATTATAGGCGCAGGCCACCACCCAAATGAACTTTTGAATGGAAGGATGTTAAATAGCAAGAATGGTACAAGTAGAAAAATAATGTCCTGGAAATAAAACCAACCTGATTAAAGACAAGGGTATCAGAAAAAAGGACCCAGACTCAAGTGGCCACTGTCATGCCCCAGGAGTTGTGTGAGAAGGCCCTGCCTGGCTCTAACAACCAGCTCAGAGAGGTTGTGCTGTGCTACACACCAGCGAGCTACCTTCTGGCAGGAGCTAAACTCGTGTCTGTCTCCCTTTTGTAAGTGGAAAGAAAATGGACCAGGAAGCCCTGAGGGAAAGAAAATGTTTCAGTGGTTTATAAATTGCACAGTAATTGAAGTTTCTAGAAATAGTGCCACAGAGAGAGCAGTGGACTAGGAGGCAAGCTCTGCAGAATGACACAGTGTGGGCTTCAGTGGACTCTGCACGGGCTACTGCTCTCCTTATTATTACTGTTAAGGCCTTTTTCTCGATGACATTTAAGTGATTGTTATTAATATGTCTATAGGAAATCTATTGATTTCTTCAATTTACATGCAATAATCCACTTTCCACCGCCCTTAAGATGTATCTAAGATCCTTAAAAGGTTTCAAACACTGTATCTTTCGGCCATAAGGAAATTCTTCCACATCTTCAGGTGAGGAATGTTCTAGCTTCGACCCTAAGGCACCACTATGTCCACTACTTCTCTCCCTAACTCCCGATTATTCTTTAGGTCTTTGGCTAACGTCATGGCTACCTCTCCCCGGTACCACTGCCACCATCCCCGGTGACAATCTTGGACTGATGGCCACTGCTGCACGTTTGCCTAGCAAGCACTTGTTAGCATGGCAGTGCTATCACAGAACTTTGCCTGCTTTGTTACAATTTCTTTGGCCATTATCTCCCTGGATAAATCAGAAGGCTCTGCAAGGGAAGCTCCGAGGGTCTCCTTCAACACTTTACATCAGCCTCCTAACAATGGGCCATATAAAGGGATCTAAAATTTCACTGTTGAAAAGAAAGATGAATGAATGAATGAGTTAAGTCTAAATGGCATGAGTAATTTGCTATTTTCTTGCCTGGGATATTCTCTCCAACTACCCTTCCTCTGAAAAATACCAACTCATCTTTCCTGGCTCAGTTTAGTTTTTTGTAATTTGTTTTGTTTTGGTTTTTGTTTTTCACTCTTCTCGCCCCTCTCACTTCCCCAACCAGTATTAGGAGCTCCTCCAGTATATCCCCCCCAGGGCCCTTCACACTCTCTGGGGTGGTGTCTCCTCTATTTTTTTTTTTTTTTTTTGGAGTTCTGGAAAATACTTAGTAGCTCCCTTAGACAATAAACATCCCATAAACTATGCTGGTCCAGATTAACATTTTATCCTGACAGAGTCAAATTTTAATAAATATTTCCTGAATAGAAATCAAACTGGCCTATTATCTTTAAAATCTAAGCAACAAAATGGGCAGCATTGTTTTGGCACACACTTCCTAGTTCTTTCCACTACGGAACCAATGACTCCTTTAGGAAAATTTCAGGGTTCTGATTCTGTCTGGATCCTCTTTCTCTCCCATCATTTTCTAAATCATTTGCAGATCATCTTCTGCATTGTAAATCATCAAAAATTGAAAGAGGTGTTTTCTTTACTGAGAGTTTTCATTCTCATTACAGAGACCTCTCAGCCCTGCTGTCACCAACTGCTTAAAGTTGGCACTTAAAGTTTCAAGTCTTCAATGACTGTATCTCAAGAGCTCTGACTCATCCTCTTCCTAAAAGCTACTGTTCGTGTCCACACAAGTGCTGGAACATGAGACTTCCTCTCCTTCTGTCTCTCTTAAGAATGCCTGTTGCTTTCTTTTTCTACAAATGGAGTTTGTTTATTTTCCCCATGTCATCTCTCTCTGGTGAATTTATATGGTTTATGCCTTTCAGGAATGAATATGCCTGCCAGTCAGTGGAATCTTCAGGTCCTGTGTTATTGAGATGAAGAGAACATTACTTAGTTTGAACACGTCACTTAGTACCTCGTTCTTTCAACCATCTTATCATAGCTACAGACACCTGGGCTTAAACTGTTTAATGACTTCATACCCATTATGAATGGGTTGCATGGCACCTTTACAAAATAAAAGTGAGAAAGGAGTGATTAGTGCAATCAGTTACCATTCTGGAGGTGCCATCCAAGGTGCACATTGATAATAGGCCAGCTGTCTCACTCCTGGTATCTAAAAGGTCATGGATCTCTACAACAAATGTCTATGTTGATTCACAGTGTCCCAGTCATTTGCCTATATGTTTTTAGGTACATTCACTCATTGCTCCTCCCCTTCCTGAAATCACAGTGGAACACATTTCCTAGACTCTTTTGTATGGAGTCTCTATCAGGGACTAAGTCTTCTTTGTGGATCCTGAGAAACTAGAACCTACTAGATTGTTCCTTCCTGCTCTGGGCCCATCTGCCACCAAGCAACACTTCTGAATTCTGATAATTTCCTCAACAAAGGGGAAATTAATAGAAATCCTTAAAATGCTTTCATAATAAAGCAAAGGGAAAAAATATATATATATATATACACACAAACCTCAGGGCTATTTCTTATCTACTCTCAAGGGATTTTCTTCTTTATGTTTCCCAGAATTACCACTCTTTTCACAAAGTCCTTCCTGGGGTGCTGGGGTGTTAACTAAATAATCATCATGTTCTGAAAGCCCTTTCCAAGGCTTCTGAAGATAGATAGATCCTAGAGCTGAACCTGAAGAAGTTGGGTGATGGGAGTGAAGATACAGCACAAGGAAGACGTCAGGATCCCTTACTGTTCTGTTCTCCAGTGTCTTCCCACATAACCTGGGCAGGTGGGATTTGAAAAGGAGCACCACTCACCTGGTTGCTGCACTCTGGGAACAAGAGATTTTTCTGTGCTTCTCTGCTGAGTCCACCAATGTCATGTAACTGCCATGAAAACTCTTGGAAAGTATTTCTTTTAATTCCAGGATCTTTATTAAAAGAAGTTTAGGTGAGAATTCCCTAGCCATTAACATGGGCTATTAAATAATGAGAATCTCCATGATATTCAGAATCTCCTCTGTTGCATCACAGAGATGTAATGACCAAGCCTTGTTTTCAATGCCTATGATGATGTGGAGCACACCGGCTCCCAAGGGAGCCCAATTTATTGCTAGGCAGTGCTAATATTTATTTGAAAGCACTTTTGTAGGTTGAACTAAATTCTCTATTACTTTTAAAAGCTAACATTTATAGAACCATCATGATGTGCCAGAGAGAGTCACTTTATACATTTCCCAAAAAACTCACAAAGAGCCAACAAGATAGATATTATCTTACTTCCTAGTTGAGAAAAATAAAGCTCATGAAGTTTAATTTTTTTGCCTTCATAGCAATGGCAACGTTTTTACCAATCAGGCTTTGCCAAGTATGCAATATTGCTTTCAACTTCCAAAGAAGTTATATTCTTGGTAATCTGTTTACTATTAAATAAAATGTCATGACTGTGGGATATTTACATATGCCTTTTCCTCAAATATCTGGAAGAGCTGCTTATAGGCAACAGAACAATGAATTCTCCTTTTCTTTAAGTAAATCTGGGTGGTTGAGGAGAAATTCACAAGTATTTGTATATTAAAACCTATATAAAAATATATGTGAGTTGGGTGTGGTGGCTCACACCTGCAATCCCAGCACTTGGGAGGCTAAGGCAGGAGGATCACTATGAGTTCAAGACCAGCCTGGGCTACATAGTGAGTTCCAGGGCAGTCTCAACTACATAGTGAGACCCTGCTTCAAAAAACCAAAAAAATAAAAAAATAAAAATATATGTGGTAGTAAATTTTGATTGTCAATTTAATTGGCTTGAAGAATGCGTAAGAGATTATTAAATTTAGCACATTTCTGATTTTGTCTGGGCAGTCATGGTCATGTCACCTAGAGGATTATACCTGATCCCTGACCCGTTCCTCCCTATGTTCTTGTTCTCTCTACTTCCTGACTGCTAGGAATTAAGCAGCTTTCTTCTACCACCCCCTTCCGCCTTGATGTTTCTGCCTTGGCATCAGTCAACCATGACTGAAACCCCTAAAATCATAAACCAAAGTAAACCTTTCCTCCTTTAAGGTGTGTATGTAAGTAAGGTATTTTCTCCAAGCAATGGATATGCTGACTAATGCAACATGATCACATGTGCCTTTCTTCTCATCCACATACAAACATATGTATACAACTAAATACCCACACACACAAGAATCAGCAAGACTTGAATTTTTCATATCCATGTAAATGACTGAGGCTTCCTCCACCCACTTTCCATATGAGTTAGAACAAATGCCAAAGATGGAAGTAGGTAGAAGACAGAGAGAAGGAAAAAGGAAAAGAAGGTAAGCATTG
Organism: Fukomys damarensis; assembly: GCF_012274545.1. Classification (NCBI taxonomy): domain Eukaryota; kingdom Metazoa; phylum Chordata; class Mammalia; order Rodentia; family Bathyergidae; genus Fukomys; species Fukomys damarensis. The sequence goes on along the minus strand of NW_022900945.1, from coordinate 28,811,913 downwards.
CAACTATATCAACATTGCTGCCACTGGGCTAGGCAGTCCTCTGAAAAGCTGAAAGAATCCCTCAGTCCATAAAAGGCATAAGATATGAAGGAAAATTCAAGGCTAAATAAGACCAGATTCTGCCCTCTAGGAGAGTCTTGATCACATGGGAAAACACTAACAAGTCCACAAAACCTGAAGTCACTACCACTGACCACTTTTGTCACTCAACTATTGAATGATCCTTAGCTCAGTGGTTAGAAGCAAAGACTTTTGTTTTGAAGCCTGGGTTTACCACAAAACTGTCCTGTCCTCCCACAAAAGAGAATTACCAATTCCATTCTGCTAATCAAGCTACAGTTACTAAGGTAGATACTCCCCGCAAACTGATTCTAGATGTGGTTTGTGAATCTCAATGGCCTTTATGGAGAAGAGCACAGAAGCTCTTCAAAAAACCAAATATAGAACTATCATGTGAACTAGGTATCCCACTCCTGGTTATACATCCAGAGGAAATGAAGGCAGAGTACATGTTTAATGTAGTACTATAGTAGCTAAGACATGGAATCATCTAGGTACCCATTAACAGATGAATGGATAAAGAAAATATGGTATAAAAAAAAAGAAAATATGGTATATATGTGCAATGATGTATGATTCTGCCATGAAAGTAAACAAAATACCATTCTTTGCACCAAAATGGATAGATCTGGAAGATATCATGTTAAGCAAGCCAGACACAGAAAGATAAGTACCATATGTAGAAACTAAAACAAAAAAATCAAACTGCAAGTAGAATAGTGCTTACTAGGGACTGAGAAAGGTGATGGGTTGGGATGGTAGGGGCAAGAATGGGAGAAGAGTGGTTGGATATGATCAATGCATGCTGTTTGCATGTGTGGGAACATCACATTGAGTCCCATTAATATATGTATCATAAATGTGTGATAGAGAGAGAGAGAGCACATCAGGTGAGTGATTTCTAAATCATATGACTATTGTTTTAAATATTATTTGAAAAGTAATAAGAGCCATGAGTCTTCCTGAATTTTCCAACTCATATAACTTTTACAAATTCAGCCTTCTCCTAATTTAAGGATAGAAACGTGACATCTCAGGTTTCAAGATTAAGATAATCAGCTATCTCTATTTGCCTTAGAATAAGAGGTTTCTTAGTGCTAAAAGCCAGACAAGTCTGGAGCAAGCAGGACAGTTGGTCAACCTATCAAAGATATCTCTTGCTTTTGCAGCAGACAGACGTCCCTTCTGTATACTGATCCACACCTCCTACTCAATAGTTTATGTAAGAATGAGAGAACCCACTCAGGTACACTCAGAAATAAACCAACTTATCAAATAAGGGGAAATGGAAGAGAGAGTAATACGGGTGCCAGGGGACACTTCAGAAGGAACATTTATTGCCAGAGAACTCCCACACACGCAGGAGAGAGCCTTGCCATAGGAACTGATTGATGCCGTGACATTCCCTCAGCTTCAATACACGACTGCACTACATTTTTACAAAGCTATAACCTTCTTTTCTAAAAGGGAAATACAATAATAAATTACTGAAAACTTAAGTATATCTATCATTCTAAGGCAGTTTTGAAATACACCTATTTTGTGTCCAGAGAACACTACAAAAGCAAATTAAATTAATGTCAAAAAGGAATTTATACATACGTATTCGTTCCTTCAGCAGAATATATACTGAGGGCTACCACATACAAGGCTGAATGCAGGGCTCCAGGGACACTCAGAGAGGTGAAGGACTTAGTTCTTATCTGTTAGGCATCTTATTTGAATCCTCTATTGTATTCTTAATATCTGCTTCCTAGCTTGGGGCTGTTCAAACCTATGTAGACCTGTTCTCCAGGGTTTGGGCTATGCACAAAAAACACTCAGTAATTCAATCATCTCATTTGCCATTGTTCCCTTGAGAAGAACCCATAACCAGCGAATTGTTAATGCACCCAGCTTACAGTTTCTTCCTTGGGAGGTTATTTCTGTCCACCACTGTAACTTAGGTGTCACATAGGACAGACTTATTAAAGAAAAATGAATGTGGAAATCCCAGAAGAAGAAAAATTATTGTTTTAACCATTGCTGAGCACTTCTTCTATTGAAATCATTTTTCCCTTCTAATTCATTATCATTACTCTAGCTCTAAAGTTTTTATAGCTTTATTCTGCACCTGAGTGAATGTCCCCCCACCTCAGAATTCAGGTAGAGAATGACACAGGTGGACCCCAGCCCCACTGACCACGATAACACATTGCTATCCCCTATCTGACATGAGCCCCCTTTCAGCTAAACTCGGATGCCACTCCATTGTTTTAGCTGATGGTACCTGACAGGGAGATGATGATTCAAGTGACAGAAGGGGTTTCAATAGAGAGAGAAGCCTGTTTAAACTGAGACCTGTCTGCTCCACTAAATCTCTGGTTTTATCAGCTAGGTGCAACTGGCTCATTTTGAGGAGATCGGTGGCAGTCCATCTCTTTCGAGCCCTTTGTCAGGGAAGCCTCAGGTGCCTCAGCACGCCAGGTTTGATAAGAGTCAAGCCTGGTGTGAACACGGATTAACCCATAAGATTGTGTGAGACTCCCTTTAGGTGTATTCCAAGGGGAGACAGGAGAAACTATAAACTCGATTAAACAAGGTAAACTTCCCCGTGTTCCTCTGCAGCATGCATCTCATTTGCATTCCTTCAGCGGTCTGAATAAACATAACCATTGACCTGGAGGCTCCAGGAGAGAGATCCCAGAGCCCACGTGGTGCGAGGAGGAATAATTTCTATGTGGTCGCGGCAAAACTGGACAGCCTGTCAGAAACATGAAAACGGCTTTGAAATCTGCATGTCTGTGTGAAGGTATAAAATATTCATACTTCAGATTAAAATATTTTATTGAATTAATATTGATTTACTATTAATTTTTAAATAGATTCATATTTCATGAGACACTCACGATGAACCCACCAATTGGGCCTCAGTGAGTGAAGCCAATTACACAAATTATTAAGGAAGCAACCAAGAAAGCAACTGGTAACGCCTGAGGAGAGACAAAAAGAATGTGAAAATACGGCTTTGTGGTAAAATAAACAGTGTTTATATAGTGACTGAAAAAATAATAATAATACGGCACCCTGCTCACTTTTCTGCAGCTTTCTTCTTTGCAATGTCTGCTAGTGGAGCAACCCTGGGCCAATTTTTTTTTTTTTTTTTTTTTAAGAGATCTATGTTTGGCATCGTGTTTGAAAACTTCACTGTGGTGACACTTTTTTTTTTTTTCAAAATTGCAATTAATTCTTTCCTTCCAAGAGGAAAATGTAATAATAATAGCTACTGAAAAGTGAAGCTTCGTTAAGAGTTCCTCCCTCCAGTATTGGGCAAAGCCTTTCAGAAAAGTGCTGACAGCTGAAAACAAAAGACATTGATTGCTGTGCTCAATTAGCATCTTCAGACACAAAGCAAGGTCTAGGGGGAGGAGGGTTACCGAATGCTTTTGTACTTGTTCTATTTCCAACTGAGTTCAGAAAAGGAACTCTTTCTCCCTCTGCTCTTCTGTAATGCTTACCATAACCATACCTGGATTTTTGTCTGAAAACTCATATTGCCACTGTTGTATCAAGTTCCCTTTGAGTGGGAAAATATTTTCTAATTTATTCAAGGAGTTTTTACAGCCTAGGCAACAGACCCAGCTCATCTTTATTCATCCTCCTCTTCTTTTTATATCTCATTCATGTTTTCCTTTTCTTATTCAACCATTCTAAATTGGGCCACCCTTGTTCGGTTTATTACAGTCAGTCCTTTTTTTGCAGAAAGCACTGGCCTGTACAGGACAATATAAAGATCATTCTTCACTTTGTGATGAGGGGCTTTACTGTGAACAAGAAGATTTGAAAAGGCGTGGGAAATCTGCAGGAGATGCTGTGCTGGGTTAGAATTGCCTCATGGGGCTGAAATGATGCCCAGGGTCTCCTAATTAGATAAAGCCATTGTTTAGATTCAGACAATACCTGTTTACAGTTCAATAAACAACTTGTCACAGTTGCTTGCTCAAAGCAGACCTAGATGTCAATGCAAACAGTTAGTACAGAGGTAGTGAAATAAATTGGTCTCCTGAGTAAATAAATTGAGCAGCAATGTGAGACTGCCTCATCAGTACTAGGAAGATAATCATTTATAAAGGTTTAAAATGGCGTTTCATAAGTATTGACATTTAGAGAAATGTCTTTCCCCATCTGAATGACTACCCTCCCTTTTCCTATTTTCACCAGCCACTAAAAAAAGAAAAATAACAATAAAATAGAGAGAATAAAGTATTTCTGAAGTCATCCCATCAAAGTTTTGTAATGCTTTGTATATAAAGTGTAATAAACATCCAAAAGATGCCTAGTTTCTAATATAAATTATGGATAAGTACGGCACCTGCCTTCAAGGATTTTCCATTCTGTCATCATAGAATGGAACCAGACAAAAAGATAAGACAAGTGGAAAGGTCACTTGGCCAAATGCCCAGACTTCGTCGCTGTTTCTTGTTGATCAGCGATGAAAGGGAATCCATCCATCGAAGAAGGGAACAGAGCAGAAATGTACGCTTGGAGACAGTCATTGGGAAGATGAAGTAAGGGTAACGGAATAAGAAATGAGGTGAAACCATTAGAAGCCTTGTTTTATAAGGTATTTACTGTACCTGCAGGCATTTCTCTCCCAAAGACCTTTGAAAGAAAATGTCTGCTCTGGGAGATGTAACATAGGAACAACTGAATGCAAGGATTTTATAATTGTTCATACAAATAGAGAAATCACAGAGTCCCTGCTAGAGACTGCCATATATATGAAAACATCAGTAAGCAACATGGCAAATTCCAACTGCTGGATGCTCTAAGAGAGGAAGGTATTGGCATTTACTTCCTGCTATCTTTAAGTCCTTACTGCTGGATACAGGACATACCAGCACATCCAAGAGCCCTGAGGAGATAATCCAAAAGCATTCGGCCAATGGAGTGGGCCTTACCTGGGAGTTGCAGCTTGGAGCTAAATTTTATGTATTTAACAGATATCAGAAGTCTTGTCCCACAACATTATTTCCTCCTTGCTTTTTTTTGACTCCACCTTTATGCTCTACCCCACAAAGCCTAAGGGAAGGAAATATGGTCCCCAAAATGATAGAGGACACAGCCCCATTGAACTCATTTAACTATCACAGCATTTATTTTCTAAGAACTCCTTTTACTTGGTCATTATGAAAAGTTTACTGAATTCAGCCACTACAGATAAGATTTATTTTCTTTTAACATGGAATTTTTAAAACTTGGAGTAGTTCACAGCCACTGAAGCCTTTTCTGTAAAGCAAGGAAATAAAACAGGAGTGCAGTCAATACTATTATAAACCCCAGTGATCCTTTCTCAAGATGAATATTTAACATCTGCCCTTGTAACTCAGACTCCCTGTATCCCTAGCTTTAAAACCACACCTGCATTTTCAAAGGGAGTGCACAAGCAGACTGTAAGATTTCTTTCACTGGCATTTATGTTGTGGTCACAGGCCTGAGAGCACATAATGCCAGGATTACTGCTGACCTGCCCTCCGTGGAAATCTGAGCTCGGTGGTATCTTTATAAAATGTTAGCTTTCAAGGCTACTCTAGACAAAATTGGCAGTGGATGTAGTTTTTCATCTCTATTCCCAGCTTCCATGTTCAGGGACAAAATCTCACTTACTCCATACCTCTCAGAAGGGCTTGGAGATTTTAGTCTCCTTCCCTTTCAGATTTCTGTCTTGGGGAGGCTCGACGATGCACAGAAAAGAAAGAAGGGGTTGTCTGAAAAGACTCAGGTTCTAGTTCCACTTCTTACAGCCTGCATAACCTCACTCAAGCCACTTAACATCTTCAGCTCACATTCCTCCTCAGTTAAGCAGGGATAATAAAATAAGTTATTTCCAGGTCGATGAGGCACAAGACCTGACATCTACAAATCTAAGGAGAAAATGTTTATTTTGGCTCACAGTTTTTAAAGGTGTCAGTCCATAGTTTGGCTTTGTTGCAGAGCAACATGGCAGAAGTCCACAACAGCAGAGAAATAGCTCCATGAATGGTAGTGAGAAGACAGAGAGAGATCAAGGGAAAGGGAGGGAGAGAGACCCTCCCAAGCCACATGCCCAGTGACCCACCTCCTCAGACCAGGATTCACCTCCCAACATCACATTTAGCTATAAACTCATCAGTGGCCTAAACATGCTCCTGTGAGCTAATCACCTCCCAAAGCCTCAACTATGAAAGCATGAGGCTTTTGGGGGCCGGACATCTAGATATAAACTAGAGGGATTGGGATTTAGCTCAGTGGTTCTGCCACCTGCCTCACAAGGGCAAGGACCTGAGTTCGATCCCTGGTACAAAAAAGAAAAAAATCATATAAACTACAATATTTCCCAAGGATAATACACCTACTAGAGTTACAAAACAAAATGCTTTAAAATTTAAAAGGTCAATCAGATGCTATTTTCTAAGTGATTACTCATATACTCAAAAACTGGACTGAACATTGACTATGTTTGGTGCTGACGGCGGTGATGAATAAGATGAGGTCTCTGTGCTTAGAGACACAATCTGATAGAGAAAAACTTGGGAAGAATATTATTAATAGTGTTAGATTAGAACCATAATAGAGATAGTAGTCAAGTGTTTTGGAGCCATGGATATGGAAGCAACTGATTCTCTTGGCGGCAAGGCATGGAAATTATGTTGTTATTGAAATGTAACTAATGGTAACATATTAGGCCACACCACCTAGTAGTGTGACATAGATTCCTTTAATGTTAATTAATTTTATTAGCACATGTTTGTAGCACGTAATGTTCACATTCCTTATGGGGAGTTAGTACATGTACGTAGCACATCTTACTTGTAGTCAAATAAAGTCCTAATGCTTCAATTTTAAGTCTCATCAGAGAGCAGAGGGAGAGAACAAAGACCATCAGGACCTAAAGAGCTCCTTCAGGTCACATGGAAACAATTATCTCAGCTAAGACAAGCTCTCCCTCCTAACTATGGTTTTGTCTAGTCAGAAGCATGTTAAGTCAGTTTACATCATTCCTCTTTCTTGAACTATTTTTTTTTTAATTTTGATTTAAACATTTTAACTAAAAAAGAAAAAAATCTCCACTTCTGGTGATGAACCGATTTCTGGTTTAGAGGTTAGTGAAAGTGTATGATCACATTCTTCCTAAGATCATCCTAACAACCTAGTGATCCCTACACTTTTTTTTTCACCTGCAAACACCTTGAGCTTACCACTGGTACTAGCTTAATAACCCACCTTGCAAGTTGGCAAATGCTACAAACAGATCTACAGGGCCAGACCATATAGTAAGCCCCTCACCAAACTCAATTTCAAGACTGCAAATCTGCTCTTCTCCGGTGTTTCCTTGTTTCTGAAGAAGACACCACTGCCTGCCCCATTACTCAAGCCAGAAAGGAAAAAGGCCTTCTTTCTTTACCTCTCCCTTCACCTTTCCTCCTTCTGTCTCCCAGAACCAATGACTAAAGCTCATCAACTCCAACACTTGCCACTGCTCACACTCACTCTCTTCTCTCCTTTCCCCTTTGATTGCTGCAGTTCTGCCTGCATCACCTTTTATCTAAACTTGGAAGTAGCCACCTAACTGTCTCTCACACTCTAATCTCACTTCCTCTAATTCATTCTCCAAGTGCCACCAAAGTGACAGTGATCTTTAAAAGCCAAGAAAGATCGCGTAACGCTCCTTCTTAAAATACTTCAAAGGCTTTCTACAGTTTACAGAAAAAAGGAGTAAATTTCTTAAAGTCACATAGAAGACACCAAATTATCTGGCCTAGCAGTTGTCCTGACCTTAAAATTCTTACAGCTCTCTGACTCTTCCTTGTGGTTTCGTAACTCTTGCCTTTGCTATTACTGGATTCCTTTGTCTCCTGTCCCCAACCTCCTAGCCTAACAAATACCTATTCATCTGCTGGGATTCATTCCAGACACCCCGTTTTCTGGGGACTCTTTATCCTATCAGACTCCTGAAATGGGATTGACATTATTCCTTCATATCTTCCCTCTGAACTCTTTCCAAATACCTAAAACATACTTCCCTCTTCTTAGAAAGACAAGGCTCCCTATCACATGGGCAAAACAGTGTACTACATGTACACAGAAACTAATATGGAATCTAGCACACACCTAGCACTTAGTACATGATACGTGGTTGAATTAATGAGTTATACAACTCACTCCAGGAAAAAGAGGTTTTACATATCGCAAATACTTATTATAGTGTCTGGCATATGGTAGGCATTCAGTAGATGTTTGCTGAATAAATGACTCTGCTTATTCTTTGCAGGGAACTGAATATCTGGTCACTATCCTTTGTGCTCTCCCTCTCCATGTATTTTTTCTCTCATATAACAATGCCCACAGCAGGCTAAGGCAGTATGTATTATACTACTATCAAATGCTGACACAAACACAAGATAGCCTTGCTGGCTAATTGTTTTGCTACTGAAAGCTCTTTGGGGGCTTCTTTCTCAGTGTCAAGCTTCTAAAATACACTCCTAAAGACTTAAAATGAAAAACTGCTTTAGTTTTCCATTCAATTGGTGAACAGCACATAAACACCATAGCAGGGAAAAATTCCACTAATCCAGGGAGAAAATATCATTTAAGATCTATTCCTAGTATGTTTAAAACTCTGACATTTGCATAAAATTCAGAGTTGAACTTATCAAAGCGCAGAATAGACATACTTTCTAGAGGTAAGATGATCCATCAAATATCTCCTACTACTGGCACACTTGAATGCTGAAATTTCTATTAGAAAATGATAACTTTTGCCTACTTGATCTTTAAAAGAATCCTTTTAGAATGCAAATACTCTTACATGGAAGCAGAGTTGGTATCCGGCCTATATACAATATCAATAAGGCCAGGATAGTTATTTGTGGCTGGCATCAGTTTTGATAATTCAGTAGTACTAGTGTATTATCAAGTGTGGACACATATATAGTCTATGACTGTAGTTCAGAGGTAGCCCCAACTTGAGACTTATCTTCACAGGTTTAGAACTGAAAGTGATTTATATAGCCATCTCCTAGTCCAACTCCTACATTACATTTTAAAAACTCATTTTTGTGCATATATATATATAGATATATATTCATTCATTCAACCAATATCTACAAAGGACTTCGGTGTACAAAACATCCCTCTAGGAACTAGAGCCATAGGAATGAACTAAAGAGATGAAAACCCAAGTCCTCATGTGGCTCACATGGGAAGTTGAAGTGCCAGTTTTAATATCAGTGATTGGGACATACTCATTGAGGAGGTGACACTTGAAAGAAGATTTAAAAGAACCAAAAGAAGCAAAAGCAAAAGAAGCAAAAAGCAAAGCAAAATATCTGAGCAAGAGGCATATCCTAGGTAGAGACAAACAGCAAGCACAAAGTTTAAACATTCGTCTCATTTCTTTGAAAAAGATCAATAACAATGAGGATGTTGTGTTTAGTACACAGTGAACAAAGGGAAGAGGAATAAGTGACAAGGGTCAGAGAGCTAGTGAGGGCTAGAGCACCACACAGGCCTTGTGATACTTTCGAAGACAGGATTTTACTGTGGGTGAGATGGGACGCCATAAAAGGTTTTGAGCAGAAGACTTGCAGTGCCACATCCAGAGAGGCTCCCTCTGTTGCTATGTTGAGAATAGATCGAAACAGGGGAGAGATAGAAGCAGACAAAATAAGCAGAAGGGAAGCTGAACCTGGTGATGCATGTGTATAATCCCTGGACTCAAGAGTTTTAAACAAAAGGATCATGAGTTTAGGGCCAGCCTGGGCTACATAAAGAAATCTCACCTTTGAAAAAAAATTGCAAAAAAGGCAGGCAAAGGTTATTGCATTAATCAAGGTAAGAGATACAGTGTTATGGGCATGGTGACCACGGTGAGAGCTGGCAATACGTGGCCAGATTCTGGATATATTAAATGGAAGAGTCAACAGGATTTGCTAACAGATTAATTATGAAGAATAAGAGATTTTTCAAAAAAGAAAAATAATTCTGAAGCTTTTTTACCTGAGAATCTAGAACAATGTTTTCATCAACTAACATGGGAAGACTAAAGAAAGAATAAGATTGGGGAAATGGTGATAATCAGGAGCTTAGTATGGGGCATTTTAAGTGTGACGCACTCCTCTGAAAGGAGGGGTTAATTGGCCATAAAGATTGGCAGATGAGGAAAAATCCTCAGAGAAGTTCCATGTTATATAAGGTTATTGAATAACAAAGGAACCCTTGGGCTGGGACACAAAATAACACCTTAGAGGAAATAAAGAGGACCCTTAAGAGTAAAACAAAGGCAAAAGCAAGTTCCCTCTTTCTCATAATTTGGCCAGGAAATGGGAAGACAAAAGGAAGCTCATAAATCAGAAGAGAAATTGAAAAATGTTACCCAATTGCTAGTTTATAATATTTGCTTTTCCATTAAGTTCTTGATTATGGCTACTAAATTTAATTCAGCATTAAACATTATTAAACAGTTGTCTGGAGAGAATGTGAAGAAAACCAATGAAGATCCAGGCATAGTGGCACATGCCTGTAATTCCAGTATTCTGAGAGGCTGAGTCAGGAGGATCTTAGTGAATTTGTGAAACACCATCTCAAAATTTAAAAAAATGAAAATAAAAAAGAGCTGGGGATGCAAAGGCCCTGAGTTCAATCCCCAGTGCTGAGAGAGACAGAGAGAGTGCATTCATGTGGCAGAACTCTATTTGAGCTGCTATACCCATGTGGACTAAAGGCACTCATAATAACAAAATTCAGAGCACCTTTGAGTAGCTGTAGGCTACTCTAGAAATTTAGGTTGGCAACAAAACCTGACCTAGATATGTAAGCAGCTGGGATCAGATGGGTAGTTGTTGAAGGTGTCGGGAATAATTTTCCATTTGGAGCTCTTTGCTCAAAAGACACCTGGAAGAGGATGAGGTGCTGGAATACACATGCGATTATAATATTCTTTTGCATTGATCTAAAAGGGTGCCCAATTCACAGCCTTCTCCAAATCCACAAACCTTAAGGAAATTACTTGGTCCAGTCCTGCTCTGGAACAAACCTTATTGAACAGCTATAAACTAGGGCATGTTTACCAGATTTGCCAAGAAAGTAGCAGAGAGGGGGGAAAGCAAAAGTAAACTATTACCAATGACCTGATGGAGACATCTAGGTACTGATCTCTGTACATCCTCTCTTCTCACATAGCCAATAGGCCACTGAGGGTAAGAAATAGATGACAATCCCTAGTGGACTCAACCATTTAAGTTTTCATCCCATTAGCATCTATCATTATAAATCTGCATTTAAAAATAATAGAGTATCCAATATATACTAGGCATCAGACACCTATGGGGGAAGTAGGCCAGGTACAGTGTTCTCTGTCATCCATATGAAGGAGTAAGAAGAGTGACTTGAGAAGAAATGCCTGCAAGAAAACCAAATCAAGTCACCCCAGATGATTCCCAACTGTCTCTCAGAACCAAGTCAAACCGTCTTTATTGTGCTCCTTTGCACTACATTTTCAATATTCCCTTCCAGATGGATTTCTATTAGTTTCTGCCTTCAAAGAGGACTTGTATGAAATTGGAAGGTGGGAAGAAGAAAGAACTCTGTTTCTATTTGTAGTTCCTGTAAATTTCCCTCTACCAGCAGAAAACAATTACAGTATCAAAGATGCCACACCTCTCAGTGTCTTGAGCTAGAGTCTGAGCAACACCACGCCATTTCCCTAGAGTCTTCCATCAGCCTCACCCACATCTCTCTTAGAGGTATGAACACAATAGCCAAGTAGTAGCCTGTTCAGAGGTCCACACAACAGCCACATGATATGCACCACCCAAAAAGCCAAAACACTGACAAACAATCCTCAGAGCTCCTTCGCATAAAACAGCCCACTTGTTCCCTCAGTGTCAGTGGTCTCTGCTTTCTACAGGAGCTTGTAGTGCATTTATCTTCTGACTTAGTCATTTTCTCATCACTGAGACAAAAGACCTGGCACTCACAGTTTAGAAGTTTATTTTGGCTCCCATTTTCAGTCCAAGGTTGGCTAGATCCCAGGCAGAAATGGCAGGGTGGAAGAGCCTGGGCAGAGGAAATCTGTTCATGTCATGGCAGCTAGAAAGCAGAGAGGGAAGTAGTCAAGGAAAGGGGTGTACTCTCCCAGGTCATGTCCCCAGGGGCCTATCTCTTTTGATGGATGCCATCTCCTTCCAGCATACTGACCTCTGAACTTATCTGTGGATTAATCTATGGGTGAGGACAGCAACCCATGATTCAATTATCTTCCAAAAGCCCCACCTCTGAATGACATCATTGGGGGACATTCTAGATCCGAACCATGATACTTTGACATTTCCTTTTTGTTCTTTCAGCCTTCCAATACTACTGTATCATGAATTTAAGATGCATCACAAATTTTTCAGTAGCCCTCTCTAGGAAAGGTGAACTCTAATTTATCTCTTAGTGTGAGCTGGACAGGAACTTGCTGCTGATGAGTAGAATATGATGGAAATGATTATATATTGCTAGTTCATAAGAGGTATCACACCTTCCTCATGCTCACTCACTCTTGGGGAGAAGCTTCAGGGGAAGCCAATTGCTACATCATGAGGACACTCAAATAACTCTGTGGAGAGGCCTATGTTGCAAGGAACTGAGACCATTTGTAAACTGCTAGCTAGAAACTGAGCCCTCCAGCCAATAGCTATATGAGTGAGTCACTTCGGACGCAGATCCTCCATCTCTAGAAAAACCTTCAGAAGACTCCAAGGCCATGCAAAACCTTGTCTGTGAACTCATGTGAAATTTGAAAGTACTTCTGGATTCATAAAACCTCAGAAACTGTGAGATGATGCATGTCTGTTGTTTCAAGACACTGCACTTTGAGGTAACTGGGGTATCACACAATAGATAATAATATCCAAAGTATCCAATTTATTTTATTAATGAACTCCTTTAAAATATCTATCATGGTTTGTCATTGGACCTTGTTTTATGGAGCACTTGGTGATATGAATGGTACTAGGAAATTGATTCTCAAAGATAGGATTCTATAATTGAGTTACTTACCTTTTAAATTTGAACATAGCTGTAATCACTACGCTAATAGCAAATGGGATGCTAGTGATCTATAGTAATCAATGATATCAAGATCTCTTAAATTATTATCTGTGGCTACTTGGGATGAATTGTCAATTGAAGACAAGGCTTTGACTGACAAAGTGATTGAAGAACTTGACAGGTATACTAATACATACAACTGCAAGAATGAGGGTTGAGATTTCTTTTTTAAAGCAAGTCATCAAGGATCAGAAAGTATCTTTGGTAACCATAAAAGAACCTCTTATTTCTTGGAGTCACAAAGTAGATATGATTAAAAATCAAACCCAAATATAAGATAAATTTACAAGTAGACAAAGTTCCTGGGTGCAAGCAAACATTGTTTGGAAGGAATGGATTTCTAACACTTGAAAGAAATTTTGTTGGATTCAGAATGGATATATTTAATATCCCTGAGCCTTACTTGCCAACAGGAGTGATCTCTCACATTTTGAAAAAAAGTAGCCTTGCCTTACATAAGCACATTGTGATAACTTCATGTAAGTCTGTTCTGTTTACAAAGGATGGTCATTCTTCCTACCATCTCTCATTTATTCAAGATCTATACCCCACAACAGATCTCAACATGCTCAGGGAAGGCAATTGTCAAGTCATCTCTGGGGGATATTCCCAAACAAGAGCAAGAACTTGAAAATATACATTGATTTTTCTGTTGTTGTTGTTGTGGCTAGTTGGGGTCCTATATCACTTATCTGAATGTCAAAATCTTCCCCTCTGTTTGGGAAGTTTTCTGTCATTAATTCTGTGAACAGATTTTTTAAGTCATTTGTATTTTCTCCTACTACTTCATGGATTCCTATCAGTTTTATGTTATTGTTCTTTGCATCATCTAGGAGTTGTTGGATTGATTTCTCATGATCCCTTACTGTTTTTAAGAGACCTCTCTTTTCAAGGTCACTTACTGCAATCTTATCTTCTACATCTGAGAGTCTATCTTCACATTCTTTTATTCTGTTGTGTACACTTTCAATGGAGTATTTAATCTCCTGGATATCTGTTTGAATCTGTTTTATGGATTCCATTTCTTTCCTATGTTGGGCATTCTTTGTTTCCATTTATTTCTTATGCTGTGCCTTCATGGCTTCTATAGTGGTCCTGAGTTCATCTATTTTTTTGTCAATTTCTGCTCTGGAGTCTCGAATCATGACCTTCATTTTACTCACCATCTCTATGGTTATCTGGGAAATTATTTCTGTTTTGAATTTTTCTAGAGCCTGATTGATCTGTTTTGTTACTTCCTGTGCTATGGGTTCAGGGTGTCCTGGTGGTTCACTATCTGCCTTTTCATCCTCATTTGCCCTACTGTTTGCCATTGGTGAACTGGAAGTCTGTCTTTGTGTCTTGCTTAAGTGTTTTCTCATTTTTATTTTTGTTGTTGGGCTGTCCTTGGTTTAATCTCTGGGTTATTACCCAAATCTTCCTGATATAGTTACGCCCTAGCTTCTGTGTCTCCAACAACCCATAGACATTCACAGACATCAGAGAAAAGAGCTCATCAATTCAACCACAATCCTTTATCCCAACTGATATAATCAGCAACACATTATGATCAAACACAACTTGGAAACTGACCACCTGTGGTAGTCACTAGTCTATCAACATTAAACTATTTGAATTAAATTGAAATCAAGAAGCAGTCCAAAACACATCTGCAGAAAACAAACTTTTCAATATAGTGTAATTACCATTTAGGATGGGGGCTCAGACAGAGCTAGGACACAAGACCCCTGATCTCAGTTAGCTGATGGCTGAACCCTATGATGCAGACTGACCTCAGACTGCAAAGCCCAGACTGAGTTCTCCAACCTTCTGAATGGTTGAACTCCACACCATTCTATGACAGGTTTCCCACGCCCTTTCTTTAAAGATGTTCAAAAAATCTACACCTAGACATATAATAATCAAGATCCCAGAAACCCAACAGAAGAACAAAATACTACAAGCAGTAAGAGAAAAGAAACAAATCACATACAAAGGAAAGCCCATCAGAATCACAGCAGACTTTTCAAAACAAACCCTTAGGGCAAGGAGAGCCTGGAGTGTGATATTTCAAGTACTAAAAGAGAACAACCTCCAACCTAGGCTGATGTATCCTGTAAAACTCTCTTTCAAAATGGATGGGGAAATAAAATACTTCCATGACAAAGAACACCTGAGAAACTACATGAATACCAAACAAGGACTACAAGCAATTCTAAACAAGATCCTAGAAAAAGACAATGAAGGCAACAACACCATGAGGCCCAACAGAGCGAATCAAATAGGCAAGGCAAGAAATTAAAAGGAGAAGGTGAAAAAGTAAA
>NW_022900945.1:28795770-28796426 GCF_012274545.1 Fukomys damarensis | reverse complement strand
AAAGCCCCAATAACATGACAATAATAAGTCAGTACATATCAGTTATAACCATCAATGTCAATGGTCTCAACTCACCAATCAAGAGAAATAGACTGGCAAAATGGAACAAGAAGCAAAAACCAATAATATGTTGTATACAAGAAACACACCTAGTGCAAAAGGAAGCCCATAGACTGAAAGTGAAAGGATAGAAAACAATTCTTCATGTGACAGGAGCCCATAAAAAAGCAGGGGTAACAATCTTATTTGCAGACAAAGTAAATTTCAAACCAAAATTGATTCTAGTATTATAGATGTAGGACCATACTGTTTCATACCTCTATGAATGTAAAATATCTTGTACCTGCTTTGTGATATGTAGTAGTGACTATGCTTTATCAGAGCTACTTTTAATGATGCTACTCTAGAATGTTCTCTTTCCAGATGATGATTAAGATGCTAATAAAGAAATGGTACCAGGTATCACAACAGCAACAGAACTTTGCTGTTTCCTGTGTATTATTCTTTTGTTTGTTTCTTTTGTTTTTGTTTTTTTAATGGAGTGTGCTGAATGTCTATAATTTTGTTCAGATAACTGCAGAACCTGAAAAAGTTGTTGCTGCTATTGATGTATAACATACTGCTATTATTGGTCTTTTATATAAAGATAAATAAAT
>NW_022900945.1:28783283-28795704 GCF_012274545.1 Fukomys damarensis | reverse complement strand
TTTATAACTGCGCTGTCAACTTTGGGAAAAGTTATCCCAATTTACTGTGTTGAGTTGGCATTGTACAGAAATTGACAGCCATATTGGTCTAGAAATTTTTTTTCCATTTGTATGGGGTAATGCACTGTATTAAATATGTAAGGTCATATCTACATGGGTTTCATTACAGAAACTAATAATGTATTCTCTAAATAATGAAAAAAAGAATAAGACTAAAAGAGCAAGAAGCAATTTAAATATGTTCAGGGACTATTTTCATCTTCAGAATTAAGGATTATTTTAATCTTACACCATTACTTTTCCCTTTTACTTTCCTTTTTAGTTTTATGCTAGGATTCCCTGTTTCTAATGTTCATACAGAGATTTCTTTAACTGAAATGCCAAATAGTTTCTCTGGTGTGAAAAACTATAGTAGTACACAAGACCCTAATGAGATAATTAATAATGTGAAATAGGAAGTAAAGGGCTAAAGGTTTAGGGAAAGTGGGTAGAGTGGGGTAAAGGTAATAAGGGAGAGGAAAAAATATGAGAAACTGAAAAAATGGAAATAAAGTGTTTGTAAATGGGAAGGGGAGGAGGGGGTGAAGGGAGAGCAGGGACAAGGGGTAAAAATGAGAATCAAGACCTATAATGTGAAGGTACAGGATCCCAATAATGAATGTAACTGTATTGTATACCTAGATTGTACCAATAAACTCAATAAAAAGAATAAAAAGAAAGAAAGAAAATATACATTGACCTAGAATCATTAAATATAATGTTGGATCAAATCAAATCCTATTATCACAGTTTCACTTACTAGAAAATGAAGAACTGTGAGGGGTTCCAACAGGTTGACTGATTATATGAAATATGGACCCAACGTGACCTTGCTCAATCAGGATGAGATGCTAGAACTTCTTTGGCCTAATATGGAAAAAGGATCAAAAGTCTAAGAAGAGAGGAAGGTTGGAGATAACTTGACTGTCTATTCCCATCATGTTCCTGGAGGCGGTCCAGAGTACACTGCATTCATTAAGGTACTGAGCTATACATTAATGAGTAAGGCGTTAACCTCCTAGAATAGCCCAATGTGAGTGGCTATCTTTTGTAAAAGAGGGATGATAGTAAGAAATGCCACCAATGAAGTAGGTTTTCTGATTTCAAAGTAGATGGTAGAATATAGAATGTTTGGGATATTTCACATTAAATATAAGGTAAGTATATTTTCCATAATAAGTTATCTTATTTAACTGGAAAAATTTTCAGTAGTGACTGATTAAAATATCTAATCTTTCAATAAATCAGCTCATATGTCATGTGTGTGTGTGTATATATATATATACATGTATATATGTGTGTGTGTGTGTGTTGGGTTTTTTGTTTCTTTGGTTGTGGGGATCTAACTCAGGGCCTTGCACTTGCGAGGCAGGTGGCAGCACCACAGCGAAATCCCTGGCCCAGTGCTTATATTTTTAAAAACGTATATAGTGTTATAAATAATATATAGTGAGAAAAATTCTGGCTCAGATCACTACAAAAATTAAGCACATCTTATTATCCAGTTCATCTTTAGCCAATAAAGGCTTGATACTCTTCATCCCTTTATGTCAGTATCATTCAATTCAGCTGAAATCATATTCTGAAATATTCCTCTAGGATTTCCACAAGAGTGTACCCAAAATGTTGGATATAAAAGACAGATGGATCAAGGGATGTTGTAGTTATTCAGATGACAATTTTAAGTGCAGCAGTTGCTCCAGATTATACTACCATGGTACCTCAGTTCATGAATTTGATTCTTCCCATGATTCTGGTTGCAAACAAAGTTGGACAAGAACCAAATCAGATTCAATGGTTAGGTTCAATGTTAATCTTACGGGGAAATTTGATTCAGTTCTCATCCAGTTCAATTTGCAATCAGAATCATGGAAAGAATTGATTTCATGAACCAAGGTACCAATGTATCTCTAGTGTGATCTTGGTAAATAGTTACTGGTCTAGAGGATGGTTTTTTTCCTCAGTTGAATTGCAAGTCTCACCACAAACAGTTTGTCTCACTTAGCAGGGATAGCAGCACACCTTTATAGTACTGTCTTAGGGCTAACTCTCCCATTTGTTTGATATAAACCAATCCACAGAGATCCTGATCATTTTGACATTTCACTGAATATCACAGTATCACCTACACTGATAAAGTTGTGCTTAAAGGGACTTATGAGCAATAACCAGCAGGAACTTTATATTGGAAACAGAATAAGCCCTTAGTAACATGCATTGTAGGAAGTAAAAAAAAAAAAAACTACGAATTTTCAGAGACCTTCAGTTTAACTGTCTTTGAGATTTGCAACCTGCCTACTGATACAATTGAGCATAGTCGATCCATTAGTCAAGAGGTCTAAAATAGATGATCCCATGTGATTTTGTCTTTCCAAGCCTTCATCTTATTAAAATGTTAGTCCTTTTAGGTTGTTATAACAATATATCTTAAACTTGTATTATTTATAAATAATAAAATTTTATTTCTCATAGTTCTGGAATGTGGCAAGTTCTTGTTCAAGCATCAGCTGATTTGGTACCTAGTAAGGGCTTACTCTGTTTCCAAAATAGTAACTTGTTGCTATATCCTCTAATGGCAGAAGAATGGTAGAGAAATATGAAGACTTTCTTCCCTCAAGCCCTTAAATAAGGGCACTAATGTAATCTGTGAGGGTGGGAACCTTGTGGATTAATCACTTCCTAAAAAGTTCATCTCTTAATAACTATTTGCTCAAAGACTAAATTTCAACATAAATTTTGGAGGGACATCAACATTCAAAGCAAAATCTTAGGGTCAGAGATTTAGCTCAGTGGTTCTGCCACCTGCCTTGCAAGAGCAAGGATCCAAGTTTGATCCCCAATACCAATAAATAAATAAATAGATAAATAAAAGCAAAATCTTACATCCCAAACCTGTATATCTTTGGTATCTTCTATATCCAGAATAGGTATCTATTTTTTTTCCAAATATCAAATATTTACTTAGTTTGGTCCAAAAACACCTGATTTACCCTCACATTAACAAGGGTGATTTGAGAAGTACATTGGAGGATGTGAATTGTGCTAACTAAACTAACTACCAGTACAGAGTGAGGTCCTTCTTTAATCACTATTTCTTCCTTTTCTCTTACTTCTAATTAATCTCAACACTCTCTTCTTCTAGCCTTCATATCAGAACTCTTCCACACTCAGTACACCAAACAGTCTCTACCAATCTGCTTGAGAAATAAAACTTTCTCTTAGAACAGAGTCCATGCATACATATTTCAGAATGTCATGTTGTGCAGGATAAGTACATACAATCTTTGGGAACTTAACAAATCTAGTTTTTAAATTAAAAGATGAATAACAAAACTGAATGAATCCCAACATAAGTCCATTGGTTAGAAAATATAAAGGCTAAGTGAGAGAACAAGGGAGCAAAATAGAAGCTGGGAAGTGAAATATATATATCAAAAAGAGAACACAGAGAGTGCTTTGCATAAACAGGGAAAGAACCTTTACAGATATCTGTTATTTCCCACAGTAAGTCAGATAATTCTTTCAGAATAAAGCTTAGTTGCTGGACCCTAAACTACTTCTGGAGTTGAAGAACCATGTCCTGAATAACTATGTAGGAACTATTCATCAGTTTGCCCACTGCAGCAGGTACACCACGGCTGTCTACAGGCATCCACTTTAAACCAAGCCCCCACGGGACCTCGCATAAACATCTAAAGACAAACCCTGAAAATCTTCCCATAATTCTTCCAAAAACAATTGAGAAAAAATATTTAATGTCTCTCTAATTCACAGTGGTATAGAAAGTGTCTGTATTAAGAAAATGTAGATTGCAAGCAAGTTAAACTCTCAGAGAAATGTTCTGATACATGAAACAGTATTATTAGGATACATTATTAGGCCCTTTTGTCAGAGAGCCCTGGAATTGCAAAAAGAAATCAGCAGCAAACACTCTGTATTACAGGATCTCAATAAATGCTGCTAAATTAGAGTTGGCAAAATATAATCCTAAAGTTTTCTTTTCTGTTCAACTTTTTCAATTATATAAGTATATGCAAGACATTAGAGCTTTTTATTTCTCCAAAAACTATCTTTCAATCAGAGCCAAAGAATAGACAATTAATTACATTCTAATTCATGTCAGAAACAATACTTCTCTTGGAAATAGGAAGTAAGTAATCACTAGATTAAATATATTTGCGTCATTTTCAGCTTGCCTGGACATAGAACCACTAAGAAAGGAGAGCAAATATTGTCAGATTGTGGCTCCATGGGAAGCATATAGGAAGAAGAGGTAAATGAAAACCTTGATTGACTAAGTCACTCCATTCCAATCACATTGGCCTCCTTTTTGATCTTCCACAAACCATTCTTCTGCCTAAGCGTCTTACATCTGGAACTCCCTCAGCTTCAAATATTCTTTCCTCGGATAACCATGTGGCTTGTGATCTTTTTCAAGTATTTGCTTCAAGTCCCTGTCTCATGGAAGCCCCCTCTGGTTGCCCTATTTAAAAGATCCACCCTTGCCGGGGATTTAGCTCAGTGGCACTGCACCTGCCTCACAAGGACAAGGCACTGAGTTCAATCCCCTGTACCAAAAAAAGATCCACTCTTTTCCCCGTTTTCTTTGTTTTCCTTAGCTCATATTGTTATTTAACACTGCATGTGTTTTACTTTTTCCTTTCCGTTGTAGATCTACCCTACCGGACTATAAACTCCATAAGGGCAGGAATATTTTTTCCACCACTATATCTCCACCCCTTAGAATGGTTTCTGGTACACAACAGACACCCCGCAAATAGCTGTTGGATGAATTAGCAGATACACAAACACAAGATGATAAAATATTAGGGAATCATGTCAAAGCTCTCTTCCTGAGCCCAGGCAACATTTTACCTAGATCCGGAATATAGTTTATTTTATAATTTTATTCCAAAAATACTAAGCTGTTTTGGGGGAAGATAGACAGCTCTGATAAATTATGAATGCCTTAGGAAATTTCAAAAATTCTATTCCCTGCATTCTTCATAATACATTATACTTTGACATTTATAAAAATGAAAAACAAATAGAAATTAATCTCATCTTTAAAATATGAATCTTATAAATGTTAACTGGACTATTTTTATATCACACATTTTAAAGTATGTATAATAAATATTTAGCTTTAAAACCTGTTAGTACATCACAATTTAGAATTTTTAAATTAATGGGTATTTATTTTTATAGTCATTAATATTTCTGCAACCAATACATTTTAATCCAATAACTCTATTTTTATTCTTTGCCTGTACTATATAAAAATATTATTAAAACTTGAGGTTTAACCTACTTCTAAGGGCTACTTTCTGAAAGTACATGAGAAGATGAGAGGCCACTGTTGGAAGAGCAGGATTAAAGAAGTTGAAATACATTTTAGCAACATAAATGATCAAAAATATACAATTCCAATGAACACATATTAGACCAAACTTTTACCTGCGTGCCCATTAATGCATCTTTAAGGGCTGATCACAGGAAGAGGCTGAAGCAGTGCTGCCAATGGGGAAAGACAATGGGGAGAGGGACACGAAGAAGCAATAATCAAACCAGACGCATCCCAACCAATTCAAGGTGTGAACATTAACTCTGCATGGGAGGCAGAGTTAGCGTCAAAATGAAATTTCTGAAGATGACACAAAAGTATAAAGGAGACTCTTAAGGGGAGAAGAAGCCTAGCAAGCACAGGTATCAGAGGAAGGCTGGAGTGAGTGAAGCAAGGGTACGATCAAAGTGTGTTGTTTGCATATATGAAAATGTCAAAGTAAAATCATTATTCCAAATAATTCATATGCACTAATAATTTTAAAAATAATAAAAACATAGGCAGAGTATTTAAAAAAATATGACTTACAACTTACCTAAGGAAATGTTTGGATGATGGGAGAAAAAAATACTTCATATTCTATAAATACACTGCAGTATAACCAAGGGTGGTTTGGTTTTTTAAAATTTACTCTATGTAATACTTATTAGGTGTTTCCAGGCTGAAACAAATAAACAACAGATTCAGTTTGAGAGAGCAGAATCTTCTTTAGCTGTTTTCAGGGTTGCAATAAATCAATTCCTGCCTCACAATAAAGTACAGATAATTCAGATCTAGTTAGATGAAAACCACATTTATTGCTTGCTAATTATTCCAAATTGAAACAAATATAGTAATATTATCTTCAGTCCCACTTAGTTATACTTCATTGCTTTAAAACTGACCACAGAATCTATATCTAAACAAAAGCTAAAGCAGAATTATGTGCACCTAATATAAAAAAAATTTAACTAAACTTGTAGGTTCCTTTTGTCTTTCAAATTTGAGGGGTCCGCTTTACTCATGACTTCATAACACATGATATATTTTATTTATTGAATTTTTTTTCTACCATTGCTCAAACAATGTAAGCTCTAGAAGGTCAGGGATTTTTGTTGTTACAGTTGTTTTAACTACTTATGAATCCTCAGCACCTAAGGCAGTGCTCAGCACATAGAAGGCAGCTCATAAGTATTTATGGAAAAAATGAATGAATGAGTGCTATTAAAGTAGCTTTATAAATGAATAAATATACAAGAATAACTAACCCATAATCTTTGTGTATCTACATATAAACTGAGCATCATGCAATTTTTCTTGAGGGTCTGATTTAGATCAACTCTTCTTGGTAGATATAAAGCAGGTCCTGGGCTTTGAGAAGTTTATAATTCTGCTTGGGAATCAAAAACAAAGCATAAAATACTTAAAGGAAAAGTAAAATAAATCATGCATCTGTTACTTAAACCACACATACAGTTGAACTGCAAACAAAGAAAAAAGAAAAATAATGTGACCCTCATGAAAGAATGTCTTGGAAAAGAAAGAAGTTGAATCAAGCCTTGAAGTATCTGGATAATTTCAGTATGAGGAAAGAAAAGCAGACTATACAGAAAATTTAAAAATCATAAAAAATGATAAAATATAGTAAAAAGATAAGCTCTAAAGGAACCCAGGGATTCATACTAGAGAAATTAAAGGAAACCAAATCATAACACATTTTGATTGTTAGGCTCACAATTTATTTTTTATTGATTCATCAGAAAATATTTATGTAGGTTTATATATACTAGGATTATGTTGGGTGCTGAGGCTTATAAAGTCACCAAAGATCTCTGTCCATGAAGAGTTTACATTCTAGTAGGAGAAACAGAGAAGACAAGGCTACACACAAAAGACCATTTGTAGAGCTATCAGTGTTTAGGAGACATCTGTCTGGGAAAGCTTCGTATTGCATAGAAGTGGGAAAGATTTCTGAGATGTTGACACTTGAGTCTTCCGTGAGCATGGGGGTGGAGCCATTAGGAGGCAAACATTTCAGCTAATTCACAAATATTCATGTGGAAAGGATATGGACACATAACTACTGGCAAGGAAGGACTAAAGAAGCCACATGACAGAGGGAATTACAGGAAAAAGGGCTCTAATTGTCCTGCAGAGGTCTAGAGAGTCCGAGCACACAGACATGGCAAGTTGGCAGAAAGGGTGAGTGTGAAACACAGACAAAAACTAGAGATTAAATAAAATTCAGGAGACAGTATATTCAACTCCAGCCCGCATGGGAATAAATGCTGAAATTTTTTCAGAATTTGCTGAAAATCATAAACTTACAGATCTAAAAAGTTCAGCAAAATGCAGAAGAAATATGAAAATCACAGCAAGATGTGTCAAGTTACTGAAAGCTAGTGATCAAGAAAAAATAAGAACATAAAAAAGATTCATTGTGTACAATGGATAGGAATTATACAGCTTATCTCTCTTTAGAAACTTTGCATGCAAACTAAAAGATTATTAACATATTTTAGACTGGTACAAAGAGAAGGCAAAAAGCTGCCTACCTAATTTTTTTTAATCTCACCATATTAACCAACAGAAAAAGGGAAATAGCATAATCATTTCAGTGGATGCCAGAAAAGCATTTGACAGAATGATTTATGATAGAAATTCTGAGCATCCTACAAATAGAAAAAAGCTGTCCCTTAAAAAAGTGGCATTATTGTACTTAACAGTAAAAGACTCAATTTTTTTCTTCCTAAAATCAGGAACAAGATAAGTATGCCCATTCTCAAAACTTTTATTCATGTGGGTATTATTTACTTATATTGTACTGAAGTTCTAAGATAATCATCAAAAGAAGACAAACTAGGAAAATATTAAAATAGAAAGTAAAATTCAATTTTTTTTTTATTTGTGGTGCTGGGGATTTAATCCAGGAACCTCACACATGCTAGGTTATACTCTCCACTGAGTTATACACTGGCCCTATAAAACTCTATTTTACACAAATAATATGATCACTCATGTAGAAAATTCTAGCAAATATAATAAATAGGTAAGTTCAGTAAGTTCACAGGATATGAAATTAACATACAAAAAGCTATTCCATTTCTATATGCTAGCAGCAAAGAAGTGGAAAGTGAAATAAAAAACAAAACAGAATTGCCCACAAGAGCATTAAAATATGAAATACTTCGAACTCAAATTTAACAAATACATAGAAGAAAATTATAAAACTGCTGAGAGAAATTTAAAAAGCTTAGTAAATGGAGAATAATGCCATGTTCAAGGATCTGAAGACTGAAGATTGATCTATGCAGTCAACACAATCTCAGTCAAAATGCCTATGGAAATTAACAAAATTTTTCTGGAATTTATACAGAAAATCAAAGACTTGGAATTGCCAAACAGTTTTGAAAAGGAGAAAAATGTTCCAGGTTCACACTACTTAATTTCAAGGTATAATAAAACAATGTAGGAGTGGCACAGAAACCAACAGAACAACCAAAAATGGACCCATACATATATGGTCAAGTCATTTTTTTATCCAGATGATAAAGTAGGTCAATCAGAGAAGAATCCTTTTTTCAACAAATTATGCAACAATTATAGTATACCCACATGTAAAAAAATCTTGATATCAAATAAAAATGATTAGCTGCAAATGGGTCATAGAACTAAATGTAAAGGCTAAATCAAAAATTTATAGAAGACAGCTTCACAGAAAAATCTCTTTTGTGAATTAGAAAATAATTATTACATATGACACAAAAAGTAGTTTAAAAATTGACAGATTGAACTCTATCAAAATGAAATAATTTGCTCTTTAAAAGACATCATTTTAAAATGAGATGTCAAGCCATGTACTAGGAGAAAATATTTGCAAAGTATGTATCCAATAAAGACTTTATCCAGAATCTATAAAGAACTGTTACAATTCAATAATAAAAAGATGCACAACCTGACTTCTTAAGGGAATTCTAACTGATGAATAAAAATATAAAAGTTGTACATATTTATAGAGAACCATGTGATTGATGTTTCATTATAGGTATATGCTGTGAAATGTTTCAATCAGGGTAAACATATCTGTCTCCTCAGACTTTTCTTTTGTAGTGATGGGAACCTAACTGAGGGCCTTGTGTTTGCTAGGCATATGCCTTACCACTGAGCTAGCCCTATCATTTCCTTGTAATGAAAACAAAATCCTTTCTTCGAGCTTTTTGACGTACACAGAGGTTATGATTGTCTAAGTTGCCCTCCTATGCAACAGCCCACCATAACTTTGTACTGTTTAAATTAGTCCCACTTAATCAACCTTCTCCCCACTCCTCCTCCCTACGACCCTTCCCGGGTTCTAGTAACCACCATGACATGCTCAACTTCTGAGAGGTCAATCTTATTATACCCCACAAGTGACAATATTTGCATTTCTGTGTGTATATTTCACTTTCTAAAAATATTTCTATGTTGTCTCAAATGACAATATTTTGTTTTTATGACTGAATAGCATTTAATTGTGTATATGTGTATAATCTTTATCAATTGTGTTCTTAGGTTATTAGCATTTCTCAGCTTTTGTCAATAGTGCCACAATAAATGTAGGGGTTCAGATATCTCCTCTCTGACTACATTTTCTTGGATGCATACAGAGTTGTGATGATAGTACTATGTTTAATTTTTTTAAAGGAAATATTCTACCCTTTCTATAATACCTGTACTAATTTACATCCTCATAAATAGTGTACAAGGGTTCTTTTCCTCCACATCTTTGCCAGAACTTCTTAATTTTTTGATAAATCTCCTTCTTACCCAAATGAGGTGATATCTTGTGGTTTTGATTTGCTTTTCCATGATGGTTAGTGATGCTGAGCCCTTTTTTATACACTGAGGGCCTTTTGTAATTCTCCTTCTAAAAATATCTATCAAGGCTGATTGCTCATTTTTACTTGGATTATTTGGCTTTTTGCTATGGAGTTCTTTGAGTGACAGACAGGGACTGGATACATTCTCCTGCATGTGGACATCCAATTTTCCCACCACCATGTATTAAAAAGATTGTTCTTTCTCTGATGACTGTGGCACCTTTGTAGAAATCACCAGTACATGTGTAGGTTTAATTTCAGGCTTTCTCTTCTGTTTCAGTCATTTATGTGTCTGTCTTTATGCCAAAATTCATTTATGTGACTGTTTGGCAGGGCTTTTGTTTGCTTGGGTTTTTTACTGGGGATTGAACTCAAACTCTTGTGTTTGCAAGGCAGGTGGCAGCACCACTGAGCTAAATACCTGGCCCTGTGTGACCGTTTTGATTACCACAGCTTTGTAATATACTTTAAAATTAATGTAGTACCTCCTGCTTTGTTTCTTTCACTGAAAAATTGCTTTGGCAATGAGGGCTTTTTTCATGGGAATTCATACAAATTTTAAAATTATATTTTTATAATCCTGTAAAGAATGTCATTGGTATTTTGGGAGACATTTGCTTGGCTGTAGATCACTTTGGATAGTATGAACATTTTATCAATATTAGTCTTTCCTTCCATAGCCATAGAATTTCTATTTTTGTGTGTCCTCTTAAAGTTTTTTTAATCAATGTTTGATAGTTTTCATTGCATATATCTTTCATGTCTTTAACTAAATTTATTCCTAGATATTGAATTTATTTTGTAGATAGTTTAAATGGAATCATTTTATTGATTTCTATGTCAACTCATTGGCTAACATGTATAGAATGCTATTTATTTTTGTAGA
This sequence comes from Fukomys damarensis, assembly GCF_012274545.1. NCBI lineage: Eukaryota > Metazoa > Chordata > Mammalia > Rodentia > Bathyergidae > Fukomys > Fukomys damarensis. Next base: position 28,784,597 of record NW_022900945.1, on the reverse strand, counting down.
TTTGTAGCTTTGCTGAATTTTTTTATTAGTCCTAATAGGTTTTTGGTAGAGTATATTGAGATTTTTATGTAAAAGATCATGTCATCTACAAACAGTAATAATTTGACTTTCATTGTTTTCCACTTTGGATGTTCTTTATCTCTTTTTCTTGTCTGATTGCTATGGCTAGGCTGTTTAGTACTGTTGAAGAAAAATATTGAAATTGGAATCACTTTCTTGTTCCAGATCTTAGAGAAAAAGTTTTTAGCTTTTTTTATCAGTATGTTAACTATTGGCTTATTACAGATGAACTTTTTATGTTGAGGTACTTTCCTTTGATTCATAATTCATTTAGAATTTTTATCATGAAGAGATGTTGACTTGTATCAAATTATTTTTCTGCAACTACTGAGATCATATGGTTTTTGCTTCCATTCTGTTGATATGGCATATGAAAATTATTGATTTGTGTGTGTTGAACCATACTTGCAAGCTGGAGATGGATCCCATTTGATCATGGTGAATAATCTTCATAGTGCAGTGTTAGATTCAATTTGCTAGTATTCTATTGAAAAAGTTTTGCACCTATATTCAAAATATATGAAAGGATATCTTCACGAATAAGATGTTTAATGGTGGATAAGCATATAAATGAGTAATATCATTAGTTGCCAGAAAAATACAAAATAAAACAATGATACACAAGTACACATCTATTAAATATGACAGTACCAAGTGTGGATGAGAGCATGACCAACTGGAATTCTTCTATATTACCAATGAGAGTGCAAATAACTTTACCATTTTTCAAAGCAGCTTGGCAATTTCTTCTAAAATTAACCACTTTTCCTAGTTCCCATAAATTATCATTATAGTCAATGCCCAAGATATATGAAAACATATGTTCACACAAAGACTCGTGTGAATATTCACAGCAGCTCTATTCATAATAGCCAAACACTGGAAGCAACCCTAATGTCTATGATCTGATGAGTACATTACTGAACCAGGATACATCCGCTTCCATGATACTACTCCTTTATAAATGGAAAATTAAAAATTGGCTGATACTTTCAATACAATGAATAAATTTCAAAAACATTATGTTAAGTGCAAAATGCAAATACAAAGATTCTATACTGTATGATTCCATATATATGAAATTCTAGAAGAAACACAAAGTGTAACAGTGATTGGCAAAGGCATAGGATGAATGGGACAAACTGACTGCAAAGATAAGCAGGGGAAATTGAGCAGTGCCCAAAATGTGACTACATCATTAATATAATGATAGTTTACACAACCGTCTAACAACCTGCACTGTAAATTTATTAT
>NW_022900945.1:28732617-28783190 GCF_012274545.1 Fukomys damarensis | reverse complement strand
AATTGACAATTGACATACAGTAATTGCATATATGGGGTACAGTATAACATTTTAATACCTGCATACAATGTATAATAATTAGATTGGGATAATTAGCGTATCAATCATCTCAGATGTTTATTATTTCCTTGTGTTGGAAATATTAAAAGCCATCCCTGCCACCTGTTCTGAAATAGACAATCGATTATTTTCCACTGTCATCGTCCTATTGCCCCATAGAACACTGGGAATTATTCCTCCCACCCAACTGCCCCTCTGCACCATCCTTTCTCTATTCTCCCCTCTCCCATACCCTTTCCAGGCTCTTGCAGCTACTACTCTACTCTCCATGTTCATGAGAATACTATTATAATTTGTACCTGAAAAAGCCCGCCAAAATACATAATTCACATCTTTTGCTAGACACAATGAACCCTTTAATTGCACAGGCTATATATCAATAATACCTATCTCAGTCCCCAAAACTGACCCACTAAATGAAGAAATGCATGAATGAATAACTGAACAACTGGCACAGAAGTCATATTCTATAAGAAACCACCAAGAAATTCTTTACTAACAATGCTTGCCTTCAATCCTAAAAGTATTCCTATACTAGAATTATTGAAGTTCTCAGAGGACATTTGAGACCTAAATACAATGTCAGCTCTTTATAAGACATTATATTGTCTGGTATCAAGACTCTTTCTTAGCTTTGGCTTCTGTCCAGTAAAAAAAAAAAAAAAAAATCCAGGCAAGACTTTTCACATATATTGATATCCTTATTACACCTCAAAACTCCTGAAATTTCATTTTATTTATTGGTCAGTTTTCCAAACGACACTCTCCAAGAACTTGAATCACTGCACTTCTTAGGCAATTTCAGATACTTGTTCAGATGACCTGGGAATAAAGTTTGATTCTAAGGTGAATAGCTTCATATATAATTCAATTTTTAATAACATCAAATTGAGTCTTTGAGCTACTTTCTCCTCAAGAAACTAATTTTAGTTGTCAACAAAGCCTGAGCCAGCAACAAAGATTTAGAACACAGACTTTATTTTTTACTTTAAAAAAATCTTTCAAGGCTATTTTTTAAGAGAACAATATATGTGTCACACAATATGCAATATATATGTGGGCTGCTTGCTTAGATCACTCACGTTCTGCTTCTGAGGTTGAGGTACATCAACCCAAGGTGTGGCACTTGGGTTCTTCCAGCCATTTATACCACAGCAATTATTAAAGAACAGCTGCTGCTAACATCAAGCATTAGCAGTCATTCTAGCTACAAACAGGCTCCCATCTTCCCAAGGTCTGTATCTAATTAAAACCCAATTCAGTTCTGTAGGGACACAAGAGCATGAGTTTCCTATGGTCATGCCCTGTGATACAATCCACAACTATGCAGAAAGATCCCTTAAATGGCGTCTTAGTCACTTGCCTCACCCCTGGGACAAAATACCTGACACCTGCAACTTACAGGAGGAGAGGTTTATTGTGGCTTACAGTTCAGAAGTTTCAATCTGTGTTCAACAGGCTTAAACACAGAAACAAAGTAGAAGAAGGGCCTGTACAGAAGAAAGCCGCTTAGAAAATGGATGCCAGGAAGCAGAGAACGAAGGGATGAGCCAGAGCTATGCCGTTCCAGGTCACACCGACGGTGACCCATCTCTTCAGGCCAGACCCCACCTCTCTATAACAAGCTAGCTATAGTGCCCCCATATTTCAGTCACCTTCCAGAAGCCCTGCCTCTGAGAACATGAGGCTTTTGGGGGACACAGATCCAAACTGCAAAACATGGTAAGTTATATTAACAGAAACATTTGCTTTTGGAAAATGCCCTCTGTAATCTAAATCAGAAGAGTAGAAAATCTGTCACGGATGTGAAAGGCCCACTCCGTACACTCATATATGGCTGTCATATTCAAATGCCTTCAGTCCTCTAGAGAGAAACGGAAGCCAGCCATGAGAGCTAATACTCTTTAATAGAAGTCATCCAAGCATTGACCTGTTATGAAGCAGAGGATTCTCATGGAGAACCATGGGAACTGACCTCCAGCCAAGGTAAGTCCAGATTTGGTAACACTTTATAAAATGCATAAGTATATAGCTAAGTCTGAGCAGAAATTTGAATCTATTAAGTTGTTCAATAAAATCCTGAACTGAAATAGATGGAAAGTCCTTTCTTTATAAAATGTCCTTCCCCTCTAGCTGCTCCGGTGGTTGCAGTTTGCACATTTATTTCCTGGGATCATAGGTGCCGCACAACTTGCTTACATGGGACCTTTATCATAAGCCTGACCATTGCTGTCTGTTATAAAAACAAGACAAAACTAACTGGTCATATACGAAAGCCTAAATTCTTAGAAAATGAAGGTGAAAACAATAGTCATCATGATTTCATTTTTGTATTAGAACATTTAGTGTGTTGATTGATGTGAAAATAGATAGACTGGAGAGCCCAGCACAGTGTAATCTCAAAGTTTGAAAGAACTATTCTGAACACAATCTTAAATCTCCAAATTCAAGAATATGGAAATGTTTGCTCAGTTTCTTGGATTTTTTCCAGGTCATACTGCCAAGAAAGAATTCTATGTTTCCTGTGTATTTCTCAAAATTCCTTTTCAACTTTTGCTACATTTTTTAGCAATATTTGTACCAGCTTGAATATTTGCCAAAACAGCACCATGAGTCACCATGCTCATGTGGAGCTTATGAATAAGATTCACACACTACAGATTCAAGCTACGTCAACTTCAACATGCTAATTCATTTTTGTCTTATACTTTCTAGCTAATTTTGGTACTTTCCTCGATTTTTGAATTTTTTATTTGATTCCAGAATGAGTTATTATTTTTTCATGATTAGTTTTATGCAATAATGCTAAGTAAATAAAGAAGAGGCTATTCTTTCAAGAAATATAAAAGAAATTTGCATCATATTCCACACTGTGAGAAGGTATATAAGGACTAAAAAGCCAGTGGATTCTGAATAGTTATCATGGTTACTTTCCATTTCAGTGATCACTTACTCATTTTGCTATAAATGGATGAAGATGTCTGCTTTTCCACAACAATCATATTGACTTATTGTGGAAACAATGATGTTCTCTTGAATGTGTCTTTCAGCTTATGTTAATCATTTCTTCCATCAAGTAATACTTCAAATGTAAAAGTATGCTGCAAATGGAATCATTAGAATTGCATTTAAATGCTTTATACTGAATCTCTTATCAACTCGTGTGTTTTTAACTTTTAAAAGAAATGAAGGAATGCTAAATTTTTTAAGTAGCTGAGATTTTCATGGTAAAATAATTGTTAAGCCACAGCAATTTTACTTGTACTTGAATTTTATAGAATTTGCTCAGATATACCTCAGTTTAAGAACACATAAAACCATTGCTTCAGAATTACTATAACAAAGTAAACTAAGATTTAAACAAATTAGGTAAGAGCTCCTGCAGAACTGTAGAATGTTGAATGTTGATTTTGAAATGTGGCAGTAGCTCTGAAGCACTGCACCAAGAAAATTTGGCAATAGACACTTCTACTAACATTTGTTTCTGTTATATGGCGGTGGTGTGAATCTATTTAGAAATTAGTACCATTTGTCGTTATTTTCTAAAAGATTAATCTTTCAAAGTATAATTTATATGTTAAATATCTGCTCTCACTAAAAGTTCTACTAACATCTATGGTAAGCTATCCTACCATTTATTTTAACCAATAACTGGTGAAGCTTAGAACATTCCTATTTCTATCAAATGCTTGAAATCTTAGAATAGTATAAAATAATAATGCTGGAAAGGATGCAGATAGGTACAAATAGTGTGATACATTGAGACATAAACACTGGGAAGTGGTAATACTGGCACTGCAAGAACATATATAAGGAACAATGTAGATCTCCCTGAACTTCCAGCTGCCCATGACCCCTCAAAAATTTTAGATCATTTTGTAATGATGACGTTCATAAAGAAAAATTCTTACATGGGTCTAGAGGAGTTTGGTGATGTCAACCAAGACCACTCCTCTGGTTCCAAGTATGCAAGATTAAAGAGTAAATGCCAAGAAGACAAGAAGGCAGTCAAGATCATGCTATGAATGCAATATTGTGCATCCCAGACCCCTATGTAAAAAGTGAAAATTTATACTACTGGCTGTTGCAAAGCTTATAGACCAATTAGCTTAAGTCCAGTGATTCATAAAGGGCAAAATATAGAAACACAACCTCTCCATCCAACTTAGCCCAATCCCAAAGAGCCATTCTATGGCACCAAGGCCTAATTATGACTCAACCGTAGTCCAGCTTCTCCATCCATTTCATGGTGTTTCTATTTTTTTCACCACAGCTGTAAATCTTGATAACACTCACCATCCAACTTCGTGCTTGAGAATTCTCTTCTCAAAGCCAACTCCCTTTGGGCCTGCGGTAGACAGAATCCTAAAACGGCCCCATGAATTCCGCTACCTAGTATAAATCCTTTGTATAATTCCATTGCCTTAAGGGCTAAAAGTATAATGTCACATCATGCTCACGATTAGATAATACTCTTGCAGATGCCATTAAGATTCCTAGTCATTTCAGATTGAATGAATAAGGAGATTAGCGTATATGTATCTAAGCCTATCAGGGGAGTTTTCTACTGCATTATGAAAGGGCCATGTTCTAGAGTCATCAAATAATCAGGAAGAAAATGAGGTCCTCACAACTAGGCAGTCAGCTAGGGGGGACCAAATTCTGCTAGGAAACTACATAAACTCACAAAGGATTCCTCCTTGATCAAGCTTCCAGATGAGAACACAACCTGCAAAACATCTAATTCATTTTTACTCTCAGTCAAGAGCTAGGCCTTCTGACCTACAGAAAGCATATGATAATAAGTGGCTGTTGTTTTAAATTACTATAGTTTTGATAATTTGTTATTTAGCATTAGAAAACCAATACATGAACACAATCCATGAGATTATATAATGTAAAACAGAATAAAGGTTGCTAAAACCCTAACTGAGTACAGAAGACTGCTGCCAGAATTTTTTCCTGGAAAAAACCTCCAAAACATTCTATATTTGAAATCACAGGAGGTAGAAGAAATGGGAGCTCTGGGTCTAAAACCAGGAAGGACAACAGGGAAAAGTCTATTCTGAAATAACTTTGCCAGGGCATCACTCTACCTCCCCTCTATATAGAAGAAAGCTGATAGCAGCATTTTTCTCAGTTAAATCTCAGAAGTCCTCTCTAACAGAATATAGTTCTATTTAGAAGAAGCTCAAAATGGGCTGGGGATTTAGCTCAGTGGTGCCTGTGACTGTCTTGCAAGTGAAAGGTCTTGAATTCGATCCCTGGTACCAAAAAAAAAAAGAAGGAGGAGAGGGGGGGAGGAAGGGGGAAGGGGAGAAGGAGAAGCAGCAGCTCAAGATGACACTTTAAAAATAGAGATACAGAGCAGAGCCTGTGGTAACTCAAAGCCCCCCCAGGGCATCCACAAAAATCTTCCAACAGGGAAGGAGAAGACTATTCCACCTGGGGATAAGATGGCTGTGTAAGTTGTCGTCTTTAGGAGATGAAAAGGAGGCACTAACAATTATAATACAGCAATAGTTAAACAAGGCAGTGTGGTCACCCTGCTGGAGAGTAAAACACACCAAAGCCCTTCACTCCTAAAAACAGCCTTCCTTTAGCTCTTGTATAGGTTTCATACAGCCCACCCACATATAATGGAGTCTGCAGGCAAAGTTCTTTCATGGGAAAGGACTTGGACTAGAAAGTTCTAAAATGAGCAAAGCAATATTGTTCAAGTTATATATAAGGGAACCAAAAATACTTGCTTTTATGGAAAACCAAGAGCACAAGAAAAAATTTCAAGATTAGCAAAAATACAGATTTCTCCTATATGAAATAAAAATGGCACCATGATAGAAGAAAAATGCAGAATCATTCCAGTCTCAGATTCAACTCACTCTACCATAGCAAAGCAAGAATAGACTATGAACAGGCAGAAAGAAGTGCTTAGAAACAATATATTTGCTGAAGTTAAAACACAAATAGAAATGCTTATCAATGACCTAGAAAATAAAACAGGAGAATCTCCAAGAGCATTAAGCAAAATGACAAAATGGGAAAATGTGAGAAAAAGAGTTAGAAAATGTGGAGAAAAAAACCCAGAAAATCCAAGAGCTATTTGATAGCAGTTTCAAGAAGACCAATAAATGAATAATAGTAAAATGATATCAAAATATGATGATAATTTTCCTGACATTAAATACGCACAGCTCACCCATGTTTATAGTGGCACAGTTTGTAATAGCTAAAACTTGGAAACAGCCCACTTGCACATCAACTGGAGACTGGATAAAGATGTAGTTTTTTTATAAAATGGAGTACTACTCAGCCATAAAGAACAAGAAACCAGATACATTTATAGCTAAGTGGATGTATATTGAGGTCATACTCTTAAGTGAAATTAATGTTACATATGTGTAAATATCAAATACGTTCTCTAGTGTGAAAAAGTGAAAGCATAAATAAGAATTAAAATGTATATTTGATATTGTGTAATAGGAAGAAAAGTGTAAAATTAAAGAACAAGAAACCAGATACATTTATAGCTAAGTGGATGTATATTGAGGTCATACTCTTAAGCGAAATTAATAAGTTACATATGTGTAAATATCAAATACGTTCTCTAGTGTGAAAAAGTGAAGGCATAAATAAGAATTAAAATGTATATTTAATATTGTGTAATAGGAAGAAAAGTGTAAAATAGTAGAGGAAATGAGAAGTGTAGGGGAAAGGTAAAAAGGGGAAAAATTTGTGAAAAGGAAAACTATGGAAACAATGTCTTTGTAAACAATGAAGGGTAGAGGGGTTGAGGAGAGGGCTGGGGAATGGGGAAAAAATAAGAACTTGATAAGTCATGTATAGGTACAAGATCCCAATGATGAATGTTACTGTGTTGTATGCCTGGTATGTACCAATAAATTTAATAATAAAAAAATACACACACATGCAGGTACACACACACATATACACACAAACACACACTTACCCTGAAAATGCCGTCTGAATGCCAAACAAAAAGTAACAATTCACACTTAAAATTATTCTGGTAAAGTTTCAGAACTGTAAATACAAAAATCAAAGTCTAAGATGTGGAGATTTGGACCTTGGGGCAGTTTTCTTTACATACGAACTCCACATGTTTACAACAATGTCACAATTCCTTTGAGATTCTTAGGGAAAATCCCTTTGAACCTGTATTTCTATAACCAGTTAATTATCAGTCAAGTGTCAAAAATAAAATCAAGACTTTCTGACAATCAATTTTAAAACTTACTTCAATATATATTCTTTTTTTGAAAAGTCACTTGCATATGTATTCTGTAAACCTGTGCCATGATGAAAGCATATGTCTCTCCTGTCAGTAACAAGAAAAGGAGAACTGTTAGAAATTCAGAGAAAGGAAAGCAAATGCTTTATCAAAAAGCCATTCAAGCGTGAACAAAATTATAATGTAGCATGATTTTGAGTTATCGACTGAGTTTAAGAGATGCCACTTTTCCTTGATGCTTGGAGCATTTATCATTAAATGTCACATATTTAATGACATTGAATTGTATTTTCCTCTCTTGAAGTACAGCCAAGCCACTTTTACTCTTCAGTGAATAATGCATACATAATAATAAAGTTGCAAATGCCATCTGCAGCATTAAGCTTTTCAAATCGACTTATATACAGCACTTAGAAGATTTAATTATAGTTTTAGACTAGAACGTAAATGTTTTAAATCTTAACAATATAAAAAATAAAGCAGAAGTCTTGATATCAGAACTGAAATATAGAATCAGCTGGGCTCAAACAACAAAGTTGAATTAAGCACTCTTCAAGTTATGGATTAAAAGTTCATTCATTTCAGCCTCTTTTGCAATTAATAATGGAATCCAAAAGTCAATGGGGGGCCCTACTTATGAGTGGTTGAACATATAGAGGACATGAAACATCACAGGAATCATTTTCTGTACTTCTGAAGCTCTCATCTCCTTCCCAAGATTCTACCATAACCTCATTACCTTTTTCTTTTCCTCATAATTCTTAGCAAACAGCAAATAGTTTACACATCTTAGATTCCATGATAGTTTTCATGTGTACAACCATGTCCACATTTAGCTTCCATACTGATATATCTCACAAAAATTTTTTACCTCATTTTCTCACAAAATGAAAGCACACTCTTGATTCAGATGGGATTGATCACTATTGCATTAGTTATTCCAAACTTAGAATTTGTAACAGATAAATCTTAAAACTGCACTGTTCTTACATACATGCATTTATTCCTTGTTCAGCAGTGGGTGATGGGGCTGGTTCAGCTTCTCTCAGCCATGCAGGGATCTGAGCTAACAAAGGCTCTGCCACCTTCAATATATAACTTGTAGATAGCCTAGAACTGAGTCATCCAGCCAGCAGATGGCAGAAGCAAGAGAAGACAGGATCAATCATATGAGGTATTATGGGACAGATCTAAAAGTAGGATGCACATCCAGTCCACAGTATGTGGATCAGGACTTAGTCACAGGTCCACAGCTAATTACAGAAAATATGAAATATAATCTAGCTAATTGTCCAGGTGGAGGGAAACTATTTAGTGAATCCATAGCCAACAGGCCACGGTGAATGCTATTTAAAATGGTAACAAAAATCTGAAATGCTTGCAGTGAGGTTAACCACTGACTCCACCCTAGCTTATCATTAGTTTGCAAGGAGGTGAAGGACAGAAAACATGGCTTAAACATCTTTGCTTTTTTACCAACTTCACTTGCACAAGTAGGTGTTTGAGAAAATCTTGAAGAAATTAATTTACTTAATTATATTCTAGTAGCAAGACAAATTAATGCAGCTACCAGAGTGAAAAATAATCTCCTTTCTAAATGAAAAGATCAAGCCAAGTATTTTGAACCAATTATATTTTTATTAAAATAACTACAAAACAATGAACTCATAATTGGTTATTCCAAATAATAGCTGAGCTAGTGAGTTTCAATATTTGTTTTATTATTGAATGCAAAAGCAATGGTAAAGACTGTAAAATACATGCATTCTCTCATTTTTCTTGAAAGAACAAAAACATGCAGGAAATATTTAATGATACAATGAAATGGTAATTTCCTAATGTACTACAAAAGAAGAAGCATTTATCAGGTGATGTTTGCATGTGTATGCTGCAACAAATTATTAAAGTAATGGACCTAAATCTCATAAATCAACCAAACAAGTCCTCAAATTCAGTGATTGTTATCAGGGTAACTTAGCCTCTAATTCAAAGTCCACAGAAAGGTTGAAAAAGAACAGGCACCAATAGAGGAAATTTTTTAACTATATGGGAAAGAAATTGCATAAACTTATAGAAGCAGATTGTGAATCAGATTGTATAGAGTGTGGGGTAGAGATGGAAAAGAGACCCCAAAAGGCATTCATTATTTTTTGTGGTCTAAGTACAAGCCATTAAACTGATCTGAAAACATCAAAAATAGTTTGGGTAAGTATATGAGAATAAAAATCTAAATTTCACAGAGACACGAAAGAAATATCATTTATCAAACAGTGGTTATTTGCACATGAATATCATGTACACAGTATCAAAAGTGAACACCAGGGAGTCGACTGTTTAAAATTCTGATAGTTGAGGTACAATTGCTAGGAAAGACCAAGTCTCCGGTGTGATGTTGGGATGAGTGGCTGAAATGGTGGGGACAAGATAGTTCAAGGGTAGAAGCCTAGGTACCCGGAGGCCAGCTGATCAGAAGAGTACACAGACATGGCCAGGGATTTGGCTCAGTGGTGCAGCACCTGCCTCGTAAGCGCAAGGTCCAGAGTTTGATCCCCAGTACAAAAAAGAAGACAAGAAGCAGAGGACACAGATGCTCTTCTACTTACCATGACATCATATCCAAATATGTGCGTCACAAGTTGAAAATATGCTGTCAAAAGTGCACTTTTCGAAAATAAATAAATAAAAAGAAGCCAGGGATTTAGCTCAGTGGCACCATGCCTGCCTGGTAAGCACTAGGTCCTGAGTTCGATCCCTGGTACAAAAAAGAAAAAGTGAATTGTATATTCCTAATCTACCAAACATAGCTTAGCAAAAAAGTGCACTATAGAGTATTAAAATTTACCCTTGTGATCGCCTAAGTGGAATTGCACATAGCTGGCAGCATCCACAGAATAGCATGCCTCTTAATACTAGCCTGTTGAAAGACTCCAACTCAAAATTCAAAGTATGGCTCCTATGAAACGAGCGTTAAGTTTTACAACACAGTAAAGATGAAAAATCGTAAGTCATCATGAGTCAGGGACTGTCTATGTAGGTGGATAATCCAGCAGCTAAGAAGGATGACAGATGTGATACAGAGAGACTAAGAGTGAGCAGAGAAGAACCCTCAAGTTCCAAGAGACCCGGGGCTTGGTAATAACGGGGAGAGACGATGCGCATTGGGTGAACTCTGATGCCAGAAGAACCAAAGCTCAGTTTTCTTTCACTGGGGAGGCAGTGAGAATGGTTTGTAAACACCAATAAAAATACAAGAAGGTAGGGAAAGTGTAAGAGAACACAGACATCAAATGACAGGGCTGCAGAGAAATCTGTGTCCTTGGGGAAGAGCTAAGGAAACAACAGATTTTGCTAATGATGAACTATTGTGTTCTCTCTGAGTGAATAGCCCCAGTTGGCAGGAAGCCTTCGGTAAATGGGGCTTCAGGACAACGTCCATAACTGAGCAGTGAATTCTAAGCCAAAATAAAGAAAGAATAAGTGCAAGGTCTCTCTCGTTCTTTCATACTCTGAGGAAGTGGAGCAGTGTAGAATTTGAGGCCCGAACACTCTGGCACAAATGGAAGTCCAGAAAAGAAAATTGTTTCAGGGACCAATTGTAATATACTACTTTTAAATTTTCATTTGCTTTTGTTTTATGTTTAGGAAATGCTTAGTTTTATAAATGCAAAGCTTGGGGCCCTAGCGGTGATTAGATCATCAAATGATGAAAGCTGAATAAATCAGCACACTAGCTGGGCTGCTAGATTAAATCAAGGAGTTTTCATTAGGATTTCAGATGGATGCTCACATTTTCATATTTGAAATTATTTGTAGTTTGCACTGTTATAAAAGGAATGTCACCAGATTTGGAGTTGTAAAAAGAGACAGGGAGACATTTCCCCAGCCCATTCCTTTTTCTTACCCCCAAAATCCTATAGGTCAACTTGTGATCACTTTCAGAGTTTTATACCTGTACAAATCAAATGTGGTTGATAAGCTAAGCATGGTGGAACATGACTGTGATCCCGACACTCTAGAGGCTGAGGCAGGAGGATCACCTCAGGTTCAAGACCAGCCTGAACTATATAGTGAGACCCTGTCTCAAAAGCAAGTGGTTCATAAAAACATTTGTAGAACATTATCTTCAAGAGAAACTCAACTCAGGTATACTCTGGGGTATGGGGTCTCTCATAAGCTAACACCCATGCATAGAATTATGGCTTTCATATTTTATGACCACAGTCCACAGTAAGAAATACATTTCACATTTTAAATCTATATACATACACAGTAAAAAAGATGTATAGTACATATATATAAAATAAATTTTTAATGAAAAAGATATTTGTTTTTAAAATGTAAAAAGTGTACTCATGCTTTTATTCTATTTCCTATTTTAAATGCTAGTCATGACTAATTAAACTGATTTCATGACATAATTGGTCACAAATGACAGTGGGGAAAATATTGATTTTTCAAGGATAATCTAGATTTCTCCTAGTTTTTCCTATCAAAAGGAAAATTTTTATTTCCTATGTCACTGAAATAAAACAAATACAACTATCTTTTAAAAAATAACCATGAGAAAATAAAAATTGTACAATAATCATAACAGCTAACATTTAATGAGTGTTGGATATAGAGCTAAATTTGTTTCACTCACTCTTTTATTTAGTCATCACAGTATCCCTATGAGGTAAGCACTTTTGCTATGGTGAATTCTATAGTTTACAAAACAGAACTGAGCATTTTAATCCTACAGTGCACTATATTGCCCCAGTGTTCTTTTTTATGTAGTTCACTGGACACTGAGGAAGAGGGCAGGGCAGGGCACAAGGTAGGATGGACACCTTTGGGGGTTTCTTTTTGCCCTGTACTTATCCTCCTGTGTGAGTTTCACTTTTCCCAGTCAGCCAGACATTTTCATGTTCATTATTTTTGCAACTCAACTTCTTAAGGCAGTACAGCTTAAACTTTAGAAAATTCACACAATAGCTTTCAGAGTTCTCCTTCTTTTATCTGTTTCTATTTTCTATTCTCTGGTATGAGATGGCTTCCATCTCCTCAAAACGCTGCTGCTAGTTATCTAATTTAACATTGTTAGTGGCCGCCAGAGAAATTTTGAGATATAGCCATTTCATCAATTATCTCTAGCAGGGAGGATTGAGTGCTTTTTAAATAGGGCCAGAATATCAAGTTCATCTACACTATTAGTGAGGTCTTTATCACTGCCAAGTTCAGAAAGTGCTGAAGCATTCAAAGTGTTTTTTACCTTTGTATTTTGGGTGCAGTTCATTTTCTTGCTTTTGTAGGGGTTGGGTTTTATCTACAAGAGAACCGCTATACAAAATCAAGTCTACTCAGAATTGTGGAGTGAATATGCCTTGGGTCAAACAAAGAGTTAGTCAGCATTTACTGATTGCTCCTGTGTTCAAAACCCTGAATTAAAACCTATATGAAACTTCAAAATGAGTAGAAGCCTTCAGTGATCATTAGCATACTTCCCAGAGACACAGTAAGGCCATATTCCCTCCACTGGGAATTAAGTATGGCAAAATGAGCAGAGTCACTTCCAGGTAAAGTTTTAAGAACAAGTGTATAGTTTGTAGTGCTCTATTCCCCTCCAATAATCAGCAGTGCTTCAAATAGTAGTTGCTGTATCAGCTTGGATCCCAAAATAGGCAAATTGGAAAAGAGTCCTTGCTGATCCACAATGCACAGATGATGTAAATAAAATTTTAAGCAGTTTTGGCCTTAAACCATTAAGTTTTAAAAGGTATTATATCAGTCAACATAGTCCAGCTGACCTTTGGAAAATAAAATCATTTAAGAGATTTTAAAGCACCTTTAAAAAAAGACTCACCAAGAAAAAAAAAATGTAGGGAAGCAAAGGATAAATGAAAACATTATGTAAACAGAAGACAGGGGAGTAAAAAATGAATCGCTATAATAGGGGTTGGGTTAAATGTGGGTAGGAATTTCCACTTGAGTTGTACAGAAGCGTGGGGAGTTGGAGGGTTGGGTGAAATGGTGTGTGTAGAGGTGCAGAGGAGGAAATAAATGCCATATGAGCAAAGCCACATTTGATCTGTTTGGTGGAGCAAGGAGTCGAGAACTACGACATTTGAGAGAAGCAAGAAAAGGCAGCTGATAAGGGTGCGCTGAAACCAGACAAAGGAATTCAGACTTTGGTATTATTTCACTCATTTCACACTCGTGCATTCATCCTTGTATTCAACACCTATATTGGGCTAGAAACTCTGCCCAGCAGATTCTTGGAAACTGAAAATGAATGAATTGTGATCATTAGTCTTAGATCTCACCATGTTAGAGGGTTCATATGAACAAATAATTCCAGGACACTATAGTATTTCATAATAGACATTTGTGCTACCAGAAATGTAAAGCAAGAATTGAGTTAATTTGCATGTAGAAAAAAGTTTATAAATGAGAAAAGAGTAAAAGGATTTGGCAAAGCCTGAGAACAAAATATGACATTTGAGCAGACTCTTCCAAGAGGGATTATTGATCATTAAGGTAAGAAGAGAAAAGACATTTCAGTTAGGGAGTATTGATTCATTGTTCATTATTCACCAAATTTTGCATAGGTGCTATTTTAAAGTTTCTCTGTGTTTGTCTCACCACAAAGCTAGTAAGTATTTATTTATCAAACATGAACTATGACCAAGGATCGTTCTAGACTTAGGACATAAGAAGAGGCCAGAGAGCCTCCCCTACCTCACACTCTAGCGGGGAAATGTGAGATAGTTAATTAAGTGGATGATTACATTAAATCATAATCAGTATCCGACAGGGGATAGGAGGTCACTATGCCAAAACATACAGGCCTACGTGATTCAGCGGAAAGGATGACTCCTGGTAGGGGTCTCAATTTTAGTAGAAACCGAAAATGGTCTCAGGGAGAAAGGCCCACCCTTGCGAAGGTTGGGTGCTGAGACAAGGAGTGTAGGATGATGGAGAAGTTGGGGAAACCGAGAATGGCTGAAGCATAGAGAGGCGGGGCCAGAGGCAGAGTGGACAAACATGTAGCAGAGAACAGGCAGGAGCCAATTTCAGAAGTCTGGGTTTTGTCCTACCTCTGTGGGGCGCTTTGAGACATTTTAAAAAGGATGCCTTAGTCACTTTCTCATCACTGGGACCCAATACCCCACACCCACTCCTTAAAAGAGGAGCATTTTATTTTGGCTCAGGTTTTTCATCTGTGGTCTGCTAGCTCCAAAAAAGAAAAGCATGGTGCAAGGGACTCCCAGAGGAAAGACGCTCACATCATAGCAGTCAGGAAGCAGAGCCCAAAGTGAGGAGTCCGGGAGGGAAACACAACCTTCCAGATCCTGCCCCCAGGGATTCGTGTCTTCTGGCCAGGATTCACTTCCTAACAGCACACTCAGCTATGGATTTATCACTAAACTGAGACACATTGATGCCTACAGCACCCCCATGATTGAATGACCTTCTTAAAGTTCCTCCTCTGAATTCATGAGGCTTTTGGGAGCCATTCTAGATCTAAACCATGCAGAAGGCATAATACACTATGCATTCCAGAAGTCAACCCATGTGACAGAATGGAAAAGAAGCTGGACCACAGATAGGGAAATTAGTTAATAAACTTATATAGGAGCTCAGGAGAAAAATCATGGTAGTTTGCCAGGTTAGCAACAGTAGAGTTTTAAGAACATTTCATTATGTTTAAGGTAGTGATGTGATCTGGCTTTGGGCTATGTGTAAAGTGAGAGAAAGTTCAGGATCATTATGAGGCTTTTGGCTTCTAGTTCGGTCAAGTGGACACTCTGTGGTCAGCGAGAGAAGAGACACAGGATTTGCAAAATTGTTGTGAATTTAAAAATATAGATGTAGAGAATCAGGTTTAATCAACATAGGGAGAAGTGGAGATCCAGCTGGAGAAGGGGAAGACTGAAATTTTTTCAGTTGATATTACAAATTCCCTTCTGTATCAATCTAAGGCAGCTGATTGAAAGGCAGAACCTACCAGATTCTGAGATGGAGATTAAAGTGAGCTGATTTCTTGTGGAAAGATAACTGGGAAAAGTGTGGTTGGAGAATTGAAAAGGAAAGTGACTAGTGATGAAATGGTAGATGACTTAATTATCCAGATAAGTGATAATAAGGACATGAAGCAACAGTGATGGTGGTCAAGCAGAAGGAACAGAATAAAGAGGACAGAATCAATAGACTTTGATGATCATGACGTATAATGGGGTGAGGGAGGAAAGGATGCTAAGTATGAGCTAGAGGTTCTGGTTTGGGAGACTGGAGGAGTGACGATTCTATTATTGGAGGGATTCTTTTTGAGATGAGGAGGGGTTTCTGGGAAAACACGACAAATTTTGGTTTGATCATGCTAACTATGACATACTTAGAATGCCACCTAGAGTGTTCTCCACAAGGTGTGTTATAACTATGTGTCCGGGGTTTAGAAGGAAGGATGGAGATCAGATTTGACAACATATATTAGAAGAAGGAGAACGAATAATAATTGTCTATATAGAACAAGTAGGACGATAAGAGAAAGAGGAAATTTTGGAGGAAGTCTTCAATCTAAGATCTTCATGGGAAGAGATAGAAATGATTGAAAAATAAACCACCCTGGCCTCTGAAATTGAGACTCACTCAGTGAAAAAGATTTAAAAATGCTTGACCTATACTTATGTGTTAGAAAATTTAAAAAGCAAGATGTTTGTGAAAGGGAAACCAGTTTGAAAACTAACAGCAGATCAGCCCCCACCAAAATTAGAACCAATCCTAAATAATACTTCATAAGGATAAGGATGAGGATATGCCTTTAACTATAATCAAAAGAAGACATGCCAAATTTAGTTCCTATTTTTCACACAATCTTTTCCCCCCCTATCCTAAATAATACTTCATAAGGATAAGGATGAGGATATGCCTTTAACTATAATCAAAAGAAGAAGACATGCCAAATTTAGTTCCTATTTTTCACACAATCTTTTCCCCCCATATTTTCTCCCCCCAAAAAATTGGACTATTTTGGCAGAAAAGTGGAAATATACTGGATAAAAAGTGACTGTTGCATCACTAGTAAAATGAAAGAATAACAATAACTATTCTTAGTTGGACAAATGGGCCAGAAAGAATAGAAAAAGAACTTGTAGTAAATTTGGCTGTTTGACTACTCAACTGAGAACCTGTCACAAGGCATC
Organism: Fukomys damarensis; assembly: GCF_012274545.1. Taxonomy (NCBI): domain Eukaryota; kingdom Metazoa; phylum Chordata; class Mammalia; order Rodentia; family Bathyergidae; genus Fukomys; species Fukomys damarensis. Next base: position 28,766,696 of record NW_022900945.1, on the reverse strand, counting down.
CATTTAAGGGAGAAAAATTGGACTATTTTGGCAGAAAAGTGGAAATATACTGGATAAAAAGTGACTGTTGCATCACTAGTAAAATGAAAGAATAACAATAACTATTCTTAGTTGGACAAATGGGCCAGAAAGAATAGAAAAAGAACTTGTAGTAAATTTGGCTGTTTGACTACTCAACTGAGAACCTGTCACAAGGCATCCATTTAAGGGAGCCTGCAGCAGTATTCAGCTCCAAACAAGGTCAGTAAAAAATGGCAAGCACAAAGGCAAAAAAGCTCCCCCCACTCATGCATAATACTCATTCCAGATCTATTTGGAAACCCTTGAGATGGCTCTGGTGTTTCAGTTTGGGACCTAGCTAGCTAAGTATGACATGATAACATGTCAGTGCATACGAAGTGTCACTGTAAGACATTAGTTCTGAATTTACCAAGGGTTCTCATTAAAATGAGAAACACACGGTGCAATTTCTAAAGAAACTGAGCCTCCATCCGCTTTTCTCATAATTCAGGAAAAGCCATAAACAGAGAGATATTAGTCTACATTCATAGCCAGGTCCCCATCGAAGAGCTAGAGAGTGGAGTGAGTTGTTTCCCTGTAAGCATTGATGCCAAATGTGCTGCGATTATCATCATCCTGCCCTGGCATCAACAAAGAAGGGAAGCAGACCCCTGAGTAGCATCACTAGTGGTCAAACATTCATCAATAACTTCATCTCACACCATTGGTGATTACATTTCTTGCTTTGTTTCATTTCATTGTGTAACAATAATAAACCTACCAGCTTGATCTGAAGAGAAAAGGAGAACTCCAAAAGCAGAATTACTGAGATCATAATTTATTTATTACTACAATCCGGGCAAGACTCAGAAGCTTGTGTTTTAATAGGTTCCCAAACGTGTTTAAAAACAACATTTCTAATAAAATCTTTTTTCCATGTTCAGAAATAAGAGGAAAAAATAGCAGTTATAATGTATCTGAATATGTGCTATTGGAAGTTATCTATTTAGTGCAAGTCAATTTGTTATTCTTCTAAAACTAAAATTTTTCTTCAGTTTGAGCTATGGCCCAAAGAAATGGACAAACAGAATAGATCAAATTCTTATATGACTTTGCTAGGGTAGGCAAACCAAAAAACCCACAAATGACGTAGTTTAAAACAACAGAAACCTAATTTTTTTCCCAAATGTGGAAGCCAGGGGTCCAAAATCAGTGTCATCAGCATTGGCTCTCTCTGCAGCTGTGAGGACAAGATCTGCCCCAGGTCTCTCTCCTTGGCTTATACATGGCATCCTCTTATGCCTCTTAATGTCATTTTCTCTCTACATGTGTCTTTCCATCTGTGTAAATTTTCTCATTTTATGGGATACTGGTCATACAATACCCATTCTAATGGCTCATTTTAACTTGATTACTTCTGTAAAGAACTTATTTCCAAACAGGACCACATTCTAAAATACTAGGGGTTGGGACTCCAACATATCCTGTTTATAGAGATACAATTCAACCCATAAAATGGTTAAAACAATTCCTTTGAGTGAGTAGGTCAATAAGTTCTATTCCATGCATTGTTCCAGGGAACAAGATAAATCAGAGACAAATCGTGGATACCTTGCCACAAAATCAAATGGACAAAATCAGAGATATATTATCAGAAGATAACATAGACAAATCAGAAATACATTGCCACAACATTGAGTACTGAGACAAGTGGATTGGTACTGCTTTTATAGTTCATTAGGGACAAATATTTCAAGTGCAACTTTCCTGTAGACCCATACTATTTTTATTTCCGTAAGCTGACTAGACAAAGTATCTACAGGTTAATCTCCCTATATCACTTCTGACTATTATAATTCACAACATTATTTTTTAAATCCAAGTAGCATGGACCCTTCGATTTTAACTTTAAATTTCTCTATCACTGACATTCTTAGGTATTCTAAAAAAGTATTATCTCTAGAAAAATATCTTCCTCTATAAAGCTGAACAACAGAGCAACACCGCGGTGTATGAAATTAAGATGAATTTGGGCTTGGGATCTGCGAACATCTGTACAGATGGATCCATACCCACTGATGTGGCTTCATGAAAAATGTATGTCCTGCTTGTGGTGAAGCAATAACTTTGTCATAATATGACCAGCACAGGAGGCCAAGAAGAACCTTTCGTACCCTGCTCTATTGTCTTAAGAAACCCAGATAATAAATTCTAAAGAAACAATTTAATATATGTTAAAATATATCCATTTGAGAATTATTTCTACAGCAGAACTTTGAATTTGATATCATATCAATTAGTAAGGATAAATTAAATATGATACATGTATTCCATGAAAGATTTTGTAGATATCAAAGTATTAAGCATAAGTATCATATAGCACACTGCCCACCCAGATTACGTGTTCTACAACATTTGGGTCACGAATGGCAACTCTATTCATAGCCATTAGAGCCTTCAATTGGCTCTTGAGTGCTTCTCTCTCGAGATACAGGGGTGACTAAGATCACCAGATGACTGAGAAAAGTTTCTGACAACAATGGCAAAGCACAAAACAAAGGACAGGGAGAAGCCACTTGGAGGAAAGAGACTATGGAAGAAGAAAGCTTTGAATAAAACCTGTCAATCACTTGGATTCTTAGGGATATAAACAAAGCGGTGTCTATGAAATAAGCAAATAGTATTCAAATTTTCAAAGGAAAATTAGAGTTAAATTTTTTTAATATTAAATCAAAGGAAGAAGGAGCAACAAATAGGGTAGTTGAAAGAATAAGAAAATATCTCCCCAGGCCAGGGATTTAGCTAAGTGGTGCCACTGCCTGTCTCACAAGCACAACACCATGAGTTCTATCCCTGGTATGAAGAGAGAGAGAGAGAGAGAGAGAGAGAGAGAGTAGAGAGAGAGAGAGAGAGAGAGAGAGAGAGAGAGAGAGAGAGAGAGAGAGAGAGAATATCCTCTGAAAAACCTGAAAGAGAAATGGAAAAGAACTTGGAAATATTTTTTTAAAAAAAGGAAGATAGCTCAAGCAGTCCAACATCAAATAATGAAAATTCCAAATAGAACACAGAGGAAAAAGGTAGGGATATATTCACAAGCCGATAAGGAAAGAAATTTTAAAAATCTAAAACTTGAAGGGCAAGATTTTCATAATTATCAGAATTTTTCTAGGTCCCATCATAATTTTTAAATGGATTTATACTAGGGCATATTATAATAAAATTTTAAAATACTGGAGCAAAAAACAAGACCTAAATTTTTCAGAGAGAAAAAGAAATTAAATTGCATGTAAAGAATTGGGAAGCAACACCATTTATTAAAGAGGCTATCTTTCCTCCACTGAGGATGGTCAGCTCCTTTGTCAAAGAAGACACAGCTGAGTGCATCCAGATAAGGTACAAGATCCCAATAATGAATGCAACAGTACTTTATACCTAAAATTTACCAGTTTTTTAAACTCAATTTTTTAAAAAAGAAATCAAACAACAACAAATGTTGGCAGGGTTCTGGGGAGAAAGGAACCCTTCTCTGTTGTTGGTGGGAGTGCAGACTGGTGCAACCACTATGGAAATCAATATGGAGATATCTCAAAGAGCTGAGACTGGAGGTTCCATTTGACCCAGCCATCCCTCTGCTGGGTATCTTTCCAAAAGAATTAAAAGAGTCATACCACAGAGATATATGTGCATCTGTGTTTATAACGGCACAGTTTGCAATAGCTAAAACTTGGAAACAGCCCATTTGTCCATGGCTGGATAAAGAAGATGTGTTTTTTCTATAAAATGGAATACTACTCAGCCACAAAGAATGAGAAATTAGATTCATTTATACGAAAATGGATACATATCGAGGATATACTCCTAAGTGAAATAAATAAGTCACACAGGTGTAAATACCGAATAGCTTCTCTGGTGTGAATAAACTATAATAGTACATAAGATCCTAATGATATAATGGACAATATGAAATAGGAAGACAGGGGCTAAAGGTGTAGGGAGTGTGGGAAGGGTAAGGGAAAGCTAATAAAGGGAAAAAATATGAGAAAATGAAAAAATGGAAATGAAGTGTTTGTAAAGGGGGAGGGGACGAGGGATGAAGGGAGGGCAGTGACAAGGGGAAAAAATGAGAACCAAGACCTGTCATGTAAAGGTACAAGATCACAATGATGAATGTTGCTGTACTGTATACCTAGAATGTACCAATAAATTCAATGAGGAAAAAAAAAGAATTGGGAAGCAGAGCAGTGTTCAATTTTTCAAAAACAATAGAAGCCAGATTATAATGGAACAAAGGATTAAATCTCAGATGGTTAATTTCAGCCTAGAATTCTATGCCCAGATAAACTGCTAGTTAAGTAATGGATGAGGGTCAACTTTACAGAGCCTTACAGACAGGCAGGTTGCCACTAATTTTATTTTTTTTTTGAAAAAAAATCTTAAGTTTTTTTAGTGCAAATAGTTTATTTGGGGGATAACCTCAATGAGTATGCACAGGGAAATGCAGAACTGAGACAGGGATGAGAAGGAGTATGAAAGGGACGCTTTCAGGCATAGGTCACCTTGAATGACAACTAAGATTCCATTCTCCTGAGGAAGTGCAAGAGTCAGGTAGACTATGTCATAGTTACCATTGCTGAAGACTTCAAAAGCTGATTCCTTATTACTGAGAACTGCTCCTGTATACATGAACAAGGGAAATCACCAGGTGGAACATCAGAAATGTTTACAATCATATCCACCAAAACATTTTAGAATGCTAGAGGGATCCGGAGAGACTACCAATGGCTTCTACTACAAGTGTCAAGGCACTATGCGCGTGGAGGTGCAGTGTTGTCACCAGAGTGTGTGCATGTGGGTGTGTGCACACAAACACACACACACACACACACTCACACACACACAGAGTTTTCTTGAAGTATAGGAAGTACTTCATCAAAATGATGTAGTAAACCAGAAAAGAAAAAGATATGGCATTCAGGAAACAGGATGCTTTTCAAGAGAAAGGTGAATCACACTCTTGGAATAATGGTGAATGGAAATCCCAAGATGACAACTAGACAGCTGCCATCTGAGACTGGAGAAGGCTCACATGTCCCAGGAAAGATATCCCCAAGAACACAAAATTTATAAAGTATCTGATGCCTTTAATCCATGAGAAGAACTTTAGCCAATGAAGGGAGAAATGAAAAGTGAATAAGTGATAAATACAAAGAAAAATTAGTGGAGAAAAGGAGATAGAATTGTTAACTGAAGGCAAAGCCAAGTTTTATAAGAAAATAAAAATTGTAGCATATATGAATAAAGTATTGCTCCAAAGCTATTCTCTTGATAGTTTATCATATCTGTATATGCAGACTCACCATATTTTAAAGGCATATGATAAATACATTCTTAATCACAGTGCACCCTAAGTCAGTTCCCTGATAGCAGGCATTTCAGACATTTTTCAGTAGTTTTTTTCTCTGACAATAATACTGGAATAAAAAACCCTTAAAATTTGCAGTCGGATATATTCTGAGCAATGGAATTTCTAGGTCAAATAACATTTGGATAGACTTTGGGTTTTATTTATTCATTGTCAAATTCTTCTCCCAAAAAAGGTTTTGTCAATTTATACTCCCACCAATAAAGCACAATGTCTTTGCCTATACCTTCTCCTACAATGAATATCACCAATTTGATTTTTGTGGGGTTTTTTTCTTTTTCACACATAAAGATAAAAAGGTAAGAAGGGAAAATTTATTAATTTTTTACTTAATTAGACCTACATATTTTAATTTTGTTTCAAAACACTATTTTCAAATTAAACTAAAAAAACTGATGAATCTACTTAGATATTTATCCTACACAGTCAAATTTTTCAAAATACCTAATGTCCTACAGACAAGAGATATTATAATTGTGCTTACTGCTACAAAAAGTCTGGTTTTTACGCTACAAAAAAAAGTGCTTTCATGCTATAATCTATAGGATAGTAGCCAGTAGAGTTATCAAAAGATTATCTTTAATATTCTTCAAAGATTTATCAATCTTGTACTGTTTATTAATCTCTGAGTATTTAATTGTTTTAAATTCCAGAGCTTTCAACCAAGGGGGATGTGGATGAGAGGGAAAACATGTTTCCCATTTCATAAAGGAAAGCTATGAAGATTGATGAAAATGAGTGACAATAAATGCAGAATCATATTAGACAGTGTTGGTTAATGCCAGCTCCTTAATCTATGCAGTTTCGCAATTCTCATTAAGAGATTCGGCCACCCACAAATGCAGGCCCAGGATATGGTAGAGAATTTTGCATGTCATGCCCTAAATTTCTAAGAATCCCTATTATTTTAATATTATTTGGTGTTTAAAACCTCTTTAATTAAAGTAATTTCAATTTATCTGTGCTCAGCATTTTCCTGACAGGATATAAAGCTAATTATTTCATCCAAAACAAAAATAGATTCTAGTGTTTTATCAGTTTTACACGAACATGGATCATTCTCCATTTAAAACAAAAAGAAAAAGAAACAATAAATGTAACAGCAAAAACACAAAATAACATTAAACTTTAGATCTTTCATATAGCTATTGGCTATCAAACTGAATATTTTAAGCAAAATTCAATTACATGCACTTGACCTTTTTCATTAAATTAACTATTTCAAATTGCAAAATCTCAAAATTCCTGACAGAAGCTGATTTCACTTACATGCCAATTGTGACCTTAGAATACTTGTGGCTCCAATGACTATTTTTTTAAATGTGTTTTGCTGATAACCTCTTTCACAAGATTCAAAATATAATCTGGGCACTGTTTGCATTTGGTATATGCAGGAAGTGAGGAGCAGGACAACTTCACACATGCAGTGAACTTTACATAATTTCATTATTAATAGGCTCATGGCTAACAAAATGCCACTGATCTAGAGAACAGAGACAAGAGAAGAATGTGAAGTGGAAACCTGCATATTGCAAGGAATCACAGAGAACCCAAGCCCAGAGTCCTTTCTCTCAATGGAGTCAGATCCTTATTTGAATATTCATCCTCTCCTGGCTCCACGGAAACACAGAGATGTTGGAGAGTTAGAGGTGAGCACTGAGGATGATTAAAGGGTTGGACTAGGAAAGAAATGAACAGATTGCTAAACTTGGAAAGAGGGGAGCTCTATTTTTTAAAAAAGCTTCTGAGTAATGGGACCAATTAATAGACAAAAATAGAATCTCAGCTGCTTTTCATTCGCACTGTGAGCAGAATAAGAGAAAGCAGGTGGAACTAAATATGAGAGTTGAGACTGCCAACAGCTTATCAAGTCAGGAGCAGCAGGGTATATAGCAACCAGTTGTGATATTTCAATCCTCACACTCTGTAAAGTAGGGCAATGGTGGAGGTAAGTGTGGCCATCACTGTGAGATGTTAAAATAAATGAGGGTGTGTGTGTTGAAGGGACAGAAGAAACATTCCTAAAAACATTGCGTGTGAGTCCCCATTTCCAGGATAGGGAGATCTATTGTTTGTCCATGGGATGCATAAATTAGAATAGAGCTAGGGTTTGAATCCCAGCTGGGGTTTGATTCATTTACTAGGTTGCTGTCCTGAGACAAGGCACTGACCCTATATATGTTGTTCCATTTCCTCGCCTGTAAAAAAGACAAAGTCAGAGTAATTGCCTCGTGGAGTTGTTGAAAAGATCAAGAAGTTAAATTGTGTGTATGTGTTTGTGTGTGTGTGTGTGTGCATGTGTATGATTAATTTATCTAGCATCATTGTAGTGTCTCGAATTCTGTACTAACTAGCATTTGCAGCAAACGTACTAAATGTAGGTGCTTGTGCTCATGATGATGCTGCACTATATAACATGAGGCCTTCTGAAAGAAATTACACAAAAGGTATTCACGTTTATCAAATATTTAGAATTTAGTTGTCTAAGTCTTTAAGACTGGGTGATCTTTAAGAGTGAGTTTTATCTACAATAATTATTTATAAGACACATTAACTAAAGCATTAAATTCAAATCACAAGATATAAGAGAGACCACTTAACACGTATCACTTTACTCATCTGTTAGTTAACCACAGCTGACTATGTATCGGGCATCTTTGGCCAGCCATCTTGTGTGCTCCTTTGTGCTGGTTTGTGATTTTGGCCAGGTTGCCTAATGAAATGCAGAAACTCAGCTACAACCCAATATAAAACAAGGCTTTCTTGATTGAGGGGAAAATATTTTTATGTATTTCTTTCAAAAGCTATCAGTAGACATTTCTTTAAAAATACAAACAAGTTGTTGTCACACCTCTAAATGATTGTAATCTAAAATAAAAGATTATAATAAAATGACTTTGTTGGGAAATCAAAATGAAAATTCCTGCTATGTAGAACTTCAGTAAGAGAATGATGTACTAACCAAATTCTTTGGCTTGTCAGTGAGCTGTGTGATTATGCCAGTTGTTCAATCCAAATTAAAAGTCTGTACATCATGTTTTATTGCAAACCTACTCTGCACACAAAAAAAATGCTCCACTCATACCTTTACTGTAATAACACAAAGCTACTCCACTGATACGGACATACACAAAATTTTCTATTACAATTTTTCTTTTTATAATTATTTGAACAAATAACTTTGAGAAAGGTGTCTTATGATTAAGCCAAAACATTATGTAATTACAAGTTATTTCTATAGACTGATGATCTGACTAAGAGCTATTGTATCCAGGGTCTTCATCTTTAAAATTATCCTTAACGTCTTTATACCTTATGCTGTAAGACAGATATCTCAAGTTTATTCGTTTGCTATATATATAAAACTTTGTACCTTTTTCACAGCAGCTGCCTTATTTCCCTCTCTTCCTAATTTCTGGCAATCACCATTATGTTTGCAGGAGTCTGACTATTTTAGATACCTCATGGAAGTGGGATCAAGCAATATTTGTCCTTCAGTAACTTTCTTAAAATCACTTACTATAATGTCTTCTAGGTCCATTCACACTGTCACACACAACACTTCCCTCTTTTTTAAGGCTGAATAATACGTATTTACCACATTATCTACCCATTTGTTCACAAATGCTTGGGAGGTGTCCACTTGGCTCTTGTGAATGATACTGCAACAAGCGTGGGAGTGGAGATGTCTCTCCAAGGTCCTAGTTTCAATTCATTTGGATATACGCCCAGGAGAGGAATTGCTGGATCTTAATTTGTTATTTGAACATGAGCTATGCCAGTGACAGATGACGCCTTCTGGATGACAGAGACTGGGTTTCTCTGTATCTGAGCTCAAATCACTCCTTGAAAAGCTCACAGCCAAGAGAAACCTGGGTCCTGTGCTCTTTCCTTACCTTAAATTGTGTAGCTTCTGAAGGTGCATTTTAAAAATATATTTATAGAGAAGAACTTAACTTTCAGCAATGCTTTCCCCAAACTTCTCAGGCCACTGGTATTGGGATTTATTCATACATTTAGAATAGACTCTTTCAAAGATTTTAATCCAAACTATTTTTAATATACAAATTGTCCCATAAATAAGATCCAGAGACATACACTGCAGAAAAAGATTTCTAATACATGTAGCAGACAAAAGATCAGTATGCCTAAAATACTGAGAAGTCCTACAAATATAAGAAGTAACACAATACAAACATGAATAAATGACATAAAGTGATATTTTATGTAAGAATAAACACATATTACAAATAACAAAATTATGAAAAGATCATGTCACTAATCACCATAGCAAATTTAAAGAAGATAGTCATTTCATAAATACAAGATCAATTTAAAACATGTTTGTTATAACAACCAGTGCTGGTGCCACACAAAAACCTCAACACTCTCAGAGAGCACCGGCAAGATGAATTATGATGAGCTGCAATAGCCTTTTTGGGAAGCACACTAGTAATACCTACGGAAACTTTAAAAGTAGACGTACCCAGCCCAGCAGTGCTCACAGTGGATATTTCTTATCTTGAGTTCCTAGTATTCGTTCCATTTTTAAGTATCTAGATAGCAGTTGGGGTGACTCATGGAGTCCCAGGGCTCTGTAAGGCTGGCCTCCACCTCCAGGCCCAGAGGGAAGCATGTAACCTAAGCCAACACAGTTCTATACCCGCTAGCTACAGCACCTGGTCAGGCCCAGTGTGACCAGGCCAATGACAATCCTACCTAGGACCTCAGATAAAACTGAAATTACAAGGTGAGATGGAGGCTTTCTTAACACTATAGAATGGGACTTAAGACTGGAACTAACAAGGATAATGGCCATCTGTCAAAGGGGAAAGGCTGCATGAGAATGAAGTTTACAGAGAAGAAAGCTGAACCAAGAACAAGGAGACAAACTACTGAAAATTTCATCTTAGTCCCCGGATCTGGCAGTACTTGATGTCCTCTAGATTTTTCAGATACCTGAGCCAAGAGAGTTGAACCAAAAATGCATATCCATTCTGGCATATTATGTAACATTTTAAAAACAATGAAGTAGAACTACTCATGTTGAAAAGGATTTGCAAGCCTTTCTTTAAAAGGCCAAGTAGTAGATATTTTTTACTTCATGACCAAAAGGACTCTATTGCAACATTCACCTCTGCCTGTGCAGAGCAACACAGCCATAAACAACACGTGTAGGATGGCCAGATTGGATCCACCAATGATGGTTTTCTTAGCCTTGATTTATGACCATGGTATATCATTAAATGAAAAATGATACTGCTTTTAGCAAGGAAATCCTTTAGAGAAAAATCTATATGTATACTTATCCTAAAAACATCATGAAAATAATGGCAAAATATGTAACGAGATGTAATTGCTGATTACAAGGCAGCTTTAAAGGAGCATCAGGTTGCCATTTTTAACTGAACATTTTTCTTTCTACATCTCTGTGTTATTTGATTTGCTCCAGTGAGAACTCACTACTCTGCTGTTTAAAAAAAATTAATGACCTAAAAAGGGAGTTTCCAGATGTCTTCAAAGAACTCTCTCTAAGTTTTAACAATTTTGCATCACAATCATTCAGGCTGTAATTAAACAAAATCCTGACTAGTCAACCAGCCATCACTTTTTAAAAGATGGTCACTTTTGGTTTAAAAACCCATTTATCCATTTTATAGGTAAGTCCTAAAAAGTCACTGAGCTTTGCTAAAGTCCACAGAGTCAACTTGTGGAACAGCCTCACCTTCCCATTCTATCTGATCGTTTTCCATAGATGCTGTTTCCCTGTCTTATTTGAGACTAATGCACAGAAAAGAGATGCCTCTTCAAACATAACATCACGAATATGTTTATAGCATGCAGCTCCAAGCAGCTCTGCCTTCAAAGACTTTTACACCACCGTCAGATTTTCTCTTCTGTAAATTGTTAGCACTATTTTTAGGAGCCCTTTTCTCCGGCAGATCCAGGCATTCTCACATTTGAGCCCTGTCATCTCTTCAGTGTGTATTTAGTAGTTTCAGTGCTCTGCTCACTGTTTGCATATCATGACACCAGGCAGAGTTCAGCAATACAGACTGTCTTATCCATTTCCTCTTAATCCATTTTAAATTCATCCTGAGCCCATCAGAGCGGGAGATGGAACAAGAGTTTTATAATTACCTTTTGCAAACAGAACATTAAATTATTATACAGTGGAATCCTCTGGTTTCTTGGACATAAGGCAGCCTTTACCTGCCACTGAACAGATACTCCTGTCTTTATAAATACGCATGTGTACTTTGGAAACCAGTCCTGTTCTCTTGAAGTTATTGATCGATTAGGGTAGATTACCGCAATAGATTCTTAAAATGCTTTAAGATTAAGGGATGTGCTTGCCTTTCTTCTGTCATGTATCTCAAAGGAAAACTATGAGATGAGACACACAATGAAAAACAGCAGGTAAGATCATGTGAGACTCCTTATTAAAAACATAAAGTGCCTTTCACTCCTGCTTTTATTAAGTCTACTTTTCAAGCTAAACGGGGATTAGGTGAGGCGATTATAATACCAGTCACATCCAACTATTTCATTATCCATGTCCTACAGCAAGATAGCCCCCAGAATACCTTTGAAAACTCCAGTGTGATGGCAGCAGGTTGAATATAATGAACAATGTTACAAATGGGGACATGAGACAGCAGGTCTGGTGGGGACGGAATCTCCTAGAAACTGCAGGCCTGTAATTACTGAACACCAGCTCGGTCTCATTTGACTTTGAACACTGGTAACCATCTTTGGTGGATTATATTTTTTCTCTGCTAGTTAAAATGAAGCCAGTCAGAGAACTGAAATTTATAAGGTATAATACATACGCAAAGGCACTGTCTGCTTCCATTACTCTAATTTTTGTCTGGTTTCCAGAATCATTCTACTATGCACTGTGCAACTGAATTAAAATTGGATTGAAAAATAGTTTTATATTATATCTAAGTATTGAATGGCTACAAGTCATATTTGAAAATAATGGAGCAGCCTAATTTGGGTGTGAGAGAAAAGGCAGGAAATGGAATTCCAGCCTTATGTGTCAGCATTTTTTTTCTAAATATGTCTTTATACGTACTCATTAAATTAAGGATGGAACAAAGGAAGGTGAATGGAGAGATGAGTGTGCGGGAAAGGTGAGAAAGTACAAATGGGAGTTCTGATGAAACACTGTAACTAACCAGCATGACCAGCTCTGTTTTCTAGATTTACTTTGCACATTTAACTCAAAACAACAAAAAAAATAAAAATTGCTAACAATGACAAGGTAAATTTACTTTCATTCCTAGTCCAAATTGTAGGGGGAAGAGGAGTTAAAACAGATTTGTTAAAGAAAAAAACTCAACTGGTCGCTCACCTGCGGATTGGATAAGCCAGAGTCCAGCTGAGCATGTGCCTATTTTCCTGTCTGGAACTATCTGGATAAAATCCAGTTCAGTTCACTTCAGAGAACACAACACAGGCAGGATTCTGCCCAGCAGGACAACACAGGCTCATGGTAAATCATTCCCAGCCTCCACACACCCTGCCTATTCTTTGCTTCGCTCTCCCTGGTAACACAAAGAATCTGGTTAAAGGGTACATCATGGCCACATCGATAGAGAAAGGAAGGAAATCCATGTCACAAAAACACAACCTGAAGGGCTTATGTGGAGGAAGGTGAGATGCACTGAAAGGGAGTTGGCCCCGGGCCCCTAGCCCTGCACCAGTTCTATGAACAGGATCTTACCTGTCACCTCTTCACTCATCGTCTTGTCTGTAGCATCCCCTACTAGTGTAACCTGTACCTCTCTTCTCACCAGCTGCCCCCTCTATTATTGCTCACCTGCCACAAACCCTGAGCCCAATGAGCCATGCCTCAGTGAAACATTCTTATCTCCTTAGGTGCTTATTGGCAGCTCTCCTGCCCCCTACCAGTGCCCAGTGGCAGATGACAATGACCATGATAGTGTTAGCCTAGTAGGGTTCTCTCAATTGGTTTCACAGCTGCTACTGGTCTTATATGCCCCCATCTCTCCCAGACATCATCTGAAAACAGTCTTCACACAGGCCTACAACTTTCTCCATCTTTACCTGAGCATGTCTCCCAGTGAAGAGAGTTTGGACTCAAGTAGGAACTCTTGGGAAGACTAAACTGATGAGGGGCAGGAGTCAGTGGAACCTCAGCTAGCTCCCATAAGACCCAGAAGAAAACCTAACATAGGCTCTGCATGCTCTCAAAAGGCCTCCCATGGAAATGAGCCCCAGTTACCCCAAAACCTTTTGTTGGCTTTCTTCTTAGGTCTCCTATGTTTCCTGTGATCCCCTCCTAAATAAACTGCTTGACTCTAGGGCTGCTTTTAGGGGAATACCACCTAAAAGCCTTGGCATTACAGGTATAACCAGCTTCCCAGGTTTTCACTGGAGCAGACTGGTGAGGACTGCCCAGCCAACATGGGGATCAAGGCTGCTTCCCCACCTGTCAGAGCCCTGGGACTTAATCAGAACAGACAGGTGAGGACTGCCCAGCCAACGCAGGGAGTTAGGCTGTTTCCCAACCCTCCAGAACCCCAGGCCTTCATCAGAATATAGCAGTGAGGACTGCCAAGCTGAGAAGGTGCCCCTGCAGCACACACCCCCATGCACTTAGGCCTCCTGGTTGTGTTGGTACCTGGATCCACACTGCAGAGTCACAGGTACTGAGGTCCAGAAGATAGAATGGAAATGAATAACTGCAATAAAGGCATACCAGACCTCTGTATTTGGTAAGTTGAAGAGATCACCACCTTCCATCAGAACCTGGACTATCTTTAGGGAAAGGGCAGCTGGAATCTGCCATAGAACCCTACAGAGTTTAACACTGCAGGAAGTCAGGGAACTCAACTTAGGCCTTGCAGGCAAAATTCAGCCTGAATCTCATGGGCCTGCTGTTGGCTTGCTGAGACTAATTGACTTAGTTCTGCACATTGCTGTCCACATTATCTATTGTGACAGCAGAGATATACCCTGAAAAAGGCCCTTCAATTTTTTTCTTTCTTTTCCTCTTATTTTTAATTTTTAGTTTTAAAATTTTGTTTTTCTCATTCTGTAAATTCTTCCTTTTTTCTTTCTTCTTTTTCCCACTCAAACTCTTGCTCCCCCACATTGTTCTTCATCTCGCTTTTTGTTTCTGTTCCTGCCCTACTTCAGACTTCAGCTTTTTCTTTTCTTCACTCTTTTTCCTTTGCTCAGTTGTGATTAGTTTCCAAGGAAAGTGAGTAAGATTTATAACTTCAATATTACTGTTCAATTGTTCTATTCTTGTCTTTGTTCTTGTACTCTGTCTTTCCCTCTTGTCTTCAACAGTTTCCTAGAGTTTGCATGATCATCCTGTGTCCTCTGGCTTCACTTAAAACATTCTATCCTTCCACCTTTCTATTTCTCTTTACTCAACTCCTTTTACCTACCCATCTTGAAGGGTAAAGTTGCTATATTGAAGAGTTTATTCACTATAAATATATTTTGGGCTGGGCCTAGATGTTCATTTAATTCACACAGTTAAAGGTGATAGATTAATAAATACCAGAAATTGTCAATTTCTAAGCTGTGCTTGATTCTATTGTGTTGCTAATTGTATCAATGGGGTTTAAGGTTTGTGATTGATTTAATGAGTTGTCCTTTCTGATATTATAAAAATGAGAGTGTCTATGAGTCATTAGAGACTCAAAACCTAAAGAGCAGCTGTATCAGTAAGAATGAAGTACTAACCCAGGAATTAAACGAAGGACAGTACACAATAAAAATGAAAATGAGAAAACATTTAAGCAAGGCACAAATAAAGACTTCCAGCTCACCAATGGCAAATTCTATAAGAAACTAGGTGGAAAAGTCTGACAAACCACCAGGAAATCCTAAACCCATAGCACAGGAAGTAACAAAACAGATCAATCATGTGCTAGAAAAATTAAAAATAGATATAATTTCTCAGATAACTACAGAGGTGGTGAACAGAATGAAAGGCATGACTAGAGACTCTACAACAGAAACAGACAAAAAAAAATAGATGAGTTCAGGACCATGACAGAAGTCATGAAGACCCAGCATAGGAAAGAAATGGAATCCATGAAACAGATTCAAACACATATCCAGGAGATGAAAAACTCTACAGAAAGCATTTGCAGCAGAATGAATACATGTGAAGGGACAATTTCAGATGTAGAAGATAGGATTGCAGTCAGTGAGCATGAAAAGAGAGATCTCTTAAAAACAATAAGGGATCTGTATAACTGTATATACATTATATAACTGATAATGTGAAATAGGAAGAAATGGGCTAAAGGTGTAGGGGAAGTGGGAAGAGTAGGGGAAAGGAAATAAGGGACAAGAAAAAATATGATCAAAGGAAAAAATGGAAACAAAGTCTTTGTAAATAGGGGAGGGTGGAGGGGGTGAAGGGAGGGTAGGATATGGGTAAAAAATGAGAACCAAGATCTGCCATGTAAGGGTACAAGATCCCAGTGATGAATGTAACTGTACTCTATACTTTAAAAGTACTGATAAACTCAACAAGATTTTTAAAAAATAAAAAAAAGGATCATGAGAAACAGATCCAACAACTCCTAGATGATGAAAAGAAGAATGATATAAGACTGATAGGAATCCATGAAGCAGCAGGAGAAACTAGAAATGACATAAAAAAATCTGTTCACAGAATTAATGACAGAAAACTTCCCAAACAGAGTGGAACAATTTGACATACAGATAAGTGAGGTATATAGGACAACTAGCCATGATAAAAAAAAAAAATCTACACATAGAAATATAATAGTAAAGATCCCAGAAAGCCAACAGAACAAAATACTACAAGCAGTTTGAGAAAAGAAACAAATTACATGCAAAGGAAAGCCCATTAGAATCACAGCAGACTTTTCAACAAAACCCTCAGGTCAAGGAGAGTCAAGGAGTGAGGTGTTTCAAGCCCTAAAAGAAAACAACGACAAACCTGGCCTGATGTATCCTGCACAACTATCTTTTTAAATGGATGAGGAAATACAATACTTCCAAAGAACACCTGAGAAACTTCATGACTACCAAACAGCACTGCAAACAATTCTGAACAATATCATAGAAAAAGACAATGAGGATCACAACACCAAGAGGCCCAACAGAGCAAATCAATTAGGCAAGGCAAGAAACTAAAGGGAAAGGGGTAAAAATTAAAAAGAGCCAAAAACCAGACATCACAATAAGTCAGTACATATCAGCTGTAACCATCAATGTTAATGGCCTCAGTTCACCAATCAAAAGAAATTGACTGGCAGAATGGATTAAGAAACAAAATCCAACAATATGTTGTATACCAGAAACATACCTAGTGCAAAAAGAAATTCATAGACTGAAAGTAAAAGTGTCAAAAACAGTTCTCCATGTGACAAGAGCCCAGACAAAAGCAGGTGTAGCTATCTTATTTTCAGACAAAGTAAATTTCAAATGCAAACTAATTAAGATAGGCAAAGAAGGTCACTACATCCTTGTAAAGGGAACAATCCAAGAGGAAGAGTTAACAAATATATATGTGCCAAATATTAATGCCTCCAAATATAGAAAACAAATATTAAGGGACACACACACACACACACACACACACACAAAACAAATAAGCACTAATACAATTGTAGTGGGGAACCTAAATACCCCACTATCACAAACAGACAGACTATGCAAACAAAAAATCAACAAAGAAATATTAGAACTGAACCAAGCTTTCAAACAAATGCATTTAACAGATGTCTACAGAGTTTTCCAACCCACAAACTCAGAATATACATTCTTTTCATTTGCACATGGGTCATTCTCCAAAATATATCACATACTAGCTAATAGAACATGTTTAAATAAATGCAAAGGGATCAAGTACCCCATGTACATTATCAGACCATAGTGCAATTAAGCTGGAGACCAATAGCATAAGAAACGATAACAACTTCACAAACACATAGAAATTGAACAATACTCTCCTGAACAACCACTGGGTCACAGAGGAAATGAAAGAAAAAAATTAGACAGTTTTTACAAATAAATCACAATGTCAATACAACATACAGGAATCTATGGGACACAATGTAAGAAGTTCTATGAACAAAATTTATACCTGTGAATGCCCACACTAGGAAAACAGAGCAAGCTCAAATAAACAACCTAATGCTGAATCTTAAACTTCTACAAAAAGAAGAGCAAGACAAACACAAAGCTCATAAAAGGGAGGAAATTATAAAGATCAGAGCAGATACCAGTGCAATGGAGATTAAGAGAATGATACCCAAAAAATCAATGAATCAAAGATTTGGTTTTTTGAAAGAAGAAATAAAATTGGTAAACTCTTAGCCAACTTTGCCAAAAAAAAAAAAATGAAAGACTAAAATTCTTGCAATTATAAATGAAAAAGGTGAAGTCGCAACAGATCTAGCAGAAATCCAGAGGATCATCAATACCTACTTTGAGAACCTGTATTCTCATAAAATGGAAAACACAAAAGAAATGGACAGATTCCTAGATACATATGAACTCCCAACGTTGAATGAAGAAGATACAAAAAGTCTAGACACTCCAACTACATTCAGTGAAATTGAAAATGTAATTAAAAATTCACCAACAAAGAAAAGCCCAGGTCCTGATTGCTTCACTGTTCAATTCTACAAAACATTTAGAGAAGAACTACTGCCACTACTCTTTAAATTTTTCAATAAAATTGAAAGAGAAGAAATACTTCCAAATTCATTTGTGAAAGCAAGTGATGCTTTGAGTCCAAAACCAGGGAAAGACCCAATCAAAACAGAGAACTACAGGCCAATCTCACTAATGAACATAGATACAAAAATCCTCAATAAGATACTGGCAAACAGAATACAGAAGATCATCAAGAAGACCATATACCCTCACCAAGTTGGATTTATCCCAAGGATGCAAGGATGGTTCAACATATGTAAATCAATAGATATGATACACTATATTAGCAGAGTCAAGGACAAAAACCAAATGATCATCTCAGTAGAAGCAGAAAAGGCATTTGACAAAATTCAACACCCATTCATAATAGAAAGCATGCAGAAAATTGGAATGGATGGTTTTTTCTCAACTTTATAAAGGTTATCTAGGAAAAACAAACAGCCAACATCATATTAAATGGCCAAAAACTGAAAACGCTGATGTTAAAATTAGCAACAAGACAAGGATGCCCATTATCACCACTCTTCTTCAATATAGTTCTGGAAACATTAGCCACAGCAATTAGACATGAGAAAGAAATAAAGATTGGAAAAGAAGAAATTAAACTGTCATTATTTCCTTATAATATGATACTCTACATGGAAGACCCAAAAAACTCTGCCAAAAGACTTCTAGACTTAATTGACACTTTCAGCAGAGTAGCTGGATAAAAAGGTCAACACTCAAAAATCAATAGCCTTCTTGTACACAAATAACAGACTCACTGAGAGAGAAATTAAAGAAACAATGCCTTTCACAATAGCATCCAAACAAATGAAATATCTAGGAATCAATCTAACAAAGGAAGAAAAGCACCTCTACACTGATAACTACAGCACTCTGAAAAAAGAGATTGAAGAAGATATAAGAAGATGGAAAGATATCCCTTGCTCCTTGGTAGGAAAAATCAACATAGTGGAAATGGCCAAACTTCCAAAACTGCTATACAGATTCAGTGCAATCCCTATTGAAACCCTAGCAGTATATTTCACAGAACTAGAGAAAACAATCCAAAAATTCATTTGGAACAAGAAGAGACCTAGTATAGGAAAAGCAATTCTAGGCAAGAGAGACATGACCAGGGGTATCACAATCCCCAACTTGAAACTATACTACAAGGTCACTGTGATTAAAAAACAAACAAACAAAACAAAACAAAACAAAACCAGCATGGTACTAACAAAGAAAAAGACCCAGGGAAATAGATTAGAAGATTCAGAAACAACTCCAGATGTATTCAGCTACTTCATCTTTGACAAAGGAGCCAACCATCCTCACTGGAGGAAAAATAGTCTTTTTAATAAATTGTGTTGTAAAAACTGGATTTCAACTTGCCAAAGATTAAAATTAGACCTTATCTTTAACCATGAACTAAGCTAAAATACAAGTGGATTAAAGATCTAAATATTGAAACAGAAACACTAAATTTGCTGTAAGATAAGTTAGGTAGAATTCCTGAAGACATTGGCATAGGAAAAGACTTTATGAACAAATCCTCAGTAGACCAGGAACTAGCATAAGAATCAACAACTGGGATCTCACTGTATTAAAGAGTTTTTGCAGTGCAAAAGAAACAACCAACAGAGCTAAGAGACAACCTACAATGTGGGGGGAAAAAATTACCAGCTGTTCTTCAGACAAAGGACTACTATCAAGAATACATAAAGTACTAAAAAAAAAAAATCAGGCCCCCCCAAATATAAAGATCCAATTCAAAAAAGGCATCTGAAATGAACAGACCTTACTCAGACAAAGAAGTAAAAGCAGCAAGTAAATATATGAAAAAATGTTCAACATCACTGGTCATTCAAGAGACCCAGATGAAAACAACACTGAGATTCCACCTCACCCCAGAAAGAATGGCTGCTATCAAGAAATCACTCAATAACAAATGCTGTTGGGGTTGTAGAGAGAAAGGAACCCTTCTCCATTGTTGGTGGGACCACAGACTGGTGCAACCACTGTGGAAATCAATATGGAGTTACCTCAAAGAATTAGGATTAGAGGTTTCATTTGACCTAGCTGTCCCTCTTCTGGGTACCTTCCCAAAAGAAATGAAAGAATTATACCACAGCAATATATGCTCACCCATATTTATAGCAGCACAGTTTTTAATAGATGAAACTTGGAAACAGCCCAATTGCCCATCAGTTGGAGACTGAATAAAGAAGATGTGGTTTTTCTATAAAATGGAGTACTACTCAGCCTTAAAGAATTAGAAGCTAGAGTCATTTATAGCTAAATGGATGCACATTGAGGCCATACTCTTAAGTGAAATTAGTAGGACACACATGTGTAAATAGGATTTACATTTGTAAATACCAAATAGTTTCTATGTTGTGAAAAACTAAAAGTGTAAATAGGGTTGAAATTGTATAATTGATAATGTGAAATAGGAAGGAAAGGGCCAAAGGAGTAGGGGAAGTAGGAAGGGTAGGGGAAAGGAAAGAAGTGGAAATAATGGAAAAGAAAAATATGAGAAAAGGAAAACATGGAAACAAGTCTTTCTAAATAGGGAAGGATGGAGGGGGTGAAGGGAGGGCAGGGGTATGGGGAAAGCATGAGAACCAAGATCTGTCTTATAAAGGTACAAGATCCCAATGATGAATGTAACCATACTGTATGACTAAAAAGTACTAATAAACTCAATGAAGAAAATATGCAAATGCAATAACGTAGCTGTGCTTTGACACAATTCTGTACTATGCCACAATAATATCGAAGAAATAGAACCCCTTGTACCTTACCATGCCCCATGGCCTACAGCAATCTGGTTTCTCACTCAGGTCCCTGTTCTCTATCACTGAAGTTCAAGCTGGGTGTTTCTCAGAATAAGCATATCATGTGTGCTGAGTTTAACCGGTAGCCAGGGATCTTGGTCTGACTGGGATAAGTGTTGAATGGGTCATGGCAATAGACTTGATTGGGGGTGTTTCTAGGTTCTGTGCACCAGAGTGGACAAACTGGCTGGAAATGAGAGCTGAAAGAAGCACAAAGGCTAAGAGATTATGTTGTAGGGAGAAGAGCCCTGGACAAGCCAACACAGACATGAGCAGAGGTAGGAAGTTTATAGCCGGGATTGCACTAGGAAAATATCGGGAACCTGTGGACTAAAGAGTCAGTTCAGGAACTAGACTGACACCAGCCAAAAGACCTCCTGCCCCCAGGGTCTGGACAGGCTCAGGAGTCCCCCAAGTTACCAAGCACCTAGTCTGTTCTGTATACCCTTCACAGAACTCCTGTATTGCAAGGAAGACAACTCTAATCAAAGGCTCACTGGTAAATGCTACATGACGATAGCTGTGGGAGACACTTTGAAAAGCATGCTGTCAAAAGAGGTACAATAAGGACAGTGATTCAACAGACAGGTCAGAAAATGAACTGAGGAGGCGATTACTGAACTGAATTTTGAAGGAACTGAATTCTGAACTCAGAATTCTTAATATTGAACTTAAAGTAGGGCTTCAATGGAATCGGGAAGAGGCATGGCAGTGGTGAACAACACCCTAGGTAGCAGAAACTACATGTACAGAGGTGAGAAGATGCTGAAGTATTAATTGGTCAAAACCTGACATAATGGCTCACACTTGTAATCCTAGCCCTGTGAGTGTGAGGCAGGAGAAACCAACCTGGGCAACTGGGTGACTTAGTGAGATCCTTGTCTCAAAACAAAAATTGAAAAGTGTTGAGGACAGAGCTCCATGTGAAGCCCTGAATATGATCCCAGTACCACAAAAAAATTGCTTTTATAAAACCTCTGGCAAAGATATGAAAAATGCTTTGAAAGAAAGCAAAAAGGGTTACAAAATAGGAAGCAAGTGACTGCAACAACCTGGAAAAGAGATACTAGTGAACCGATACAGAGGAGTAGCAATAAACAGTGAAAGAAATAGATTTGGGATGTTCACTGAGTAAATCAACAAGTCTTGGTAATGGATCAGACACAAGGATTGAAGGAGGGGAGATAGAAAGGTTTCTGGATTCCATCACTGGATGGATTTTAGAGACTGAGCTGGAGAAAGCTAGGGTTGAAGAGGAGTTCCCTGAATTAATGTGGCTATTCCAAATTTGAGGTACCCTCAAGATATCCTAGTAGAGCTAACAACTTGGCGATGAACTAATGGATCTGGAAAACATCTAGTACAAGACTTCTCGATCTAAGAGGTCTTTCTACCACATTCCCTATGATGATCACACCCAAATGTGCGACATTAATCCCCCTGAGTGATTTTAATCTATAGCTCAATGGTTCTCACAGACTTTTCTAAAAATTCTGCTCTTGCCCAAGTTCTGATTTTCTCAGACATCGGAATACAAATAGATGAAGGATATCTTCCACATGACATTTATGAGTCATGATTATCTTGGGTCTCTTCTCCATAACACTTTGTCTCTAAACAGTCTCAGCTCTTTTATGTTTATCCTGTCATATAATTTCTAGAGTTACTACTATCCTCGATGTAGTATTCTCATTAGATTCCATTTCATTAACCTTCTTTAAAAATTCCTTCTCTCTTGTCTCCCAAATTGCCTCCTTCATAAGTGTGTCCTTTCAAAGTTTTATACAATGGTCATTCATTTCTGCCCAGCTTTAAGAAGCAGGGCTGCACACAAAGTTTCTGATGTTTCTCCAGATTAAACATACACATCCTACTGGAATTAATTATCATCACCCATAAGGAATCCTAAGAACACTACCCCTCAAATTTTTCAGATGGAATAAACTTCTGAGACCCCTGAATTTAAAAATGTAATACTTTGGGTAGCCTTAAACTCCCTTAGGAGTCTGATGAACGCTGTGCTCCCTGACCACCACATGCCTCCCAAAATACATATATGTACACACACAAATAATTCTGTGTATGATTTGGGTATATTCAGAGATCTTCTGAAGCCCATCTCTGAATCCACATGTCCATTCAAACTTGTCCCAAACACCATCTTCCCAAACCCGGTAGTATAATTCCATTACTGTCAACCAAGGTACATCCATCACCACCATTCAATCTGGACTTGGAGTGATAATTTCATTTGCTCCAGGAGAAGACTCTGCCTTTCTGAGAACTGTGCAATGGAAGCCTAAATCTTGTTGGTAGAACACACTAGCACAATTGCCCTTACTGATTCTTAGTTCCTTGCTGTGCAATAAGAACACAAACCTAAATTTTCCTGATACATAAAGAGACCTTCACATACCACCTCAAGATATTATAATTTGGGGGAGAATTTTCTAAAGTTCCTGTTGCAATAAGAATTTTTAATTACTGAGAACTGGGTGAATTTGCCTGCAAAAAAAAAAAAAAAATGCTGTCTAGACAAAACCATTCGGCTGGAATGAAAGTGTACTAAACTTGTGGCTTACAGGACCATTTTTTTACAGTGCCAACAAAACAGCTGATTCCAATCTCTAATCCCTAGACTCCATATTCAAGTAATTTCAATGACAAAACAAGAAAATATTTTGGCTTTTTTAAGGGAGCCAAATCTGTGCTATACATGACCACATAATGTTTTCTCAACCTATATTTACCATTGTGTATTCACTTAGACAAAGGGAGGTGGAAAAACTATGATTAGGGATAACGGTTCAGCATTTTTAACCAGAAAATTTTAAAATCACACATGTATGTGCATATTGTTTCATTTCCAAGCATTTCTTAAGTACTACATGCATGATCGTGCATGCAGTGATGAATTAGGTCCTCATTAATGATCACTTTTATGTTTTCTTGGGAGAGATAAGTCTCAAAGCAGCACAATTGCTTCAAATCAAATGATATAGGAATTTCAGAAAGAAGACCCCTTCAGAGGACATCTACCTAATAAATGTGACAAACAGGTATTATTCTATCTATAATCAGGAAGTGAACCACCTCAAATTTCGTATCTTATAATGCAGAATCTAGGTTTTGTTCAAGCAACTAATTGTAAATAGAATTTACCTCTTCTCTGACTTTATTGTCTGTGTTTCCTAATGAAGTTAAGATCCCTGGCTGGATAAACAAGCCAAAATTGGAAAATAAGTAAAATCTACATATTTAATAATCACCTATAGGCATGAGCAGGAAATATATGAGGAGTGAAATCTAGAAGTAGCAACATATATAAAGGATGCAGTTTTTTGGAGAATTCATTTCTAATGACATTCCATTGAATGTAACAAATTACAGTAAAATCCCTTATTAGTCCCATAAAAACAAAAATTTGGATACAGTGAAATTGACTTCTCTCTCCCCAACCCTTTGCTCAGATTTAGCCCTAAAGTTCTTTCATACAAGGGACAACACAGAGTGAGGGTGTGGAAGGAAAGTAGAAGCATTGTGGAATGAAAAATGACCTCTTCCTGGGAGACAGGGAGAAAGAGGCCTAGTCCCTCGCTCAGCCTCCCCAGATGAGGGAAACAACATGGGCCCAAATTAACCAAGAGATTCCTGGAATTGCGACAGCAGAGTTCCCAGACTCCTTAGGGCACTGGATCAACACAAGGATGCTTGAGGCCTAGAGGGCGACTCTCAGTAGGTGGCATCGCAGCGCAGTTGGGATGGAAACAAATTTGGATCCCTAGGCCAAACCCCGGGAACTCTGGGCCAGCCTGATAAACAGCACCTCCCTTTCATTAACCTTGTAATATGGTTGACCAACAATCCACAGGTTTGAACCCCACTTAGCGGCTTTCAGCACGATTTTACTTGGTGAAATATTTTCTAGGCCATCACTTTTATCCAAAAACAAATGTATGAAAAGGTCAGATACAGTTTAGAGGAAGGAAGAACAATTCAACAGAAATGAAAATCTTCAGAATTGTATAGAGGGAGTGTGAAGGAAAGAGATGATCTTGAATGAGAAGCAAGAAATAGCCATGCTGCATCAGGACATTTCTATTCAGATGTTTAGACTGTACCTAGGCACCCCCTAAATTTCATTCCATGGGCTCCAAAGAATTCAGAAGCAAACACTATCTAAGATAATAGATTAATAAAAAGCAGAATCATGGTCAAAATGTTAATTCAGTAAATCCAAGATCCCAGATGCCCTGGGAATACGCACACAGACACCAACTACAAAAATGGCTTGGTGCCATCGTCAAAGAAACAAAGCAACAACACAGAATAAGTATAAAATGTGAGTAGAATTCTTTAAAAAGTAATATTCCTGGTTAATTTTAAGAAAAACTCTTCTATCATCAAACAATGGAACATTAGAGGTACAGAGGACTCTGCTCATGTGGCATGGAGGATGTGTTAACGTACTGATGAGCGCTTCTGATGTAGCTAATAAGGAATATATTCTTATAACAGAAAAGATTCCTTTTCATTTTCCAAAGTCTTCCCTTGTAGCGCAGGCTGACCTTGAACTCACTATGTAGCCCAGGTTGACCTCAAACTCATGGCGACCCTCCTGCCTCAGCCTCCCGAGTGCTGGGATTACAGACATGTGCTACCATGCTAGGACGGAAAAATTCTTATTAGAGCTTGACATAAGATTTTGAACAACTAAAACACTGTATCACTCCACTAGTTTCTAATGCAATGTCTGTGGCCACCCTTTCTTTGTTGTTGCTGTCGTTTTTCATTTACCAGTGCATTTTAGATACACATTCTGATAACATTCATCACAGGGAATTTGTACCTGTACATGACATATCTTGCTTCTCTTTTCCCATTCCCCTCCCTTCCCTTTAACCCCCCTCCCCTCTGCATCTACAAAAGCTTTGTTTCCATTACTTTTCCTCCTATTTTTTTTCTTGCCCCCTTTCTCCTTTCCCCCTCCTCACCCTTTCTGCACCATCTGGGATCCTGCAGTTTCGAGGAAGGGGAGTGAATTGGCTGTATCTATGCAATCACGAGATTTATAGGTTTGATTATCCAAAATAGATGCTTTTACCCTGATATATGTGGAGTTTCCACTGTTGTATTAATGATAATAAAAGCATGCCAAATGAATGAAAAAGCATCATTATAAAAGGGATTTGTGTGTGCAGTGAAAGTGTATAGGTGCCTTGTGGCTTCCACAATGAAGATGTAACTATTTTCATATACAAGGTATTAGCTCAAGATGTTCTTTATTGTACCATAACTTTGCTCCTATAGCAACATGGTTGTAGCAGAAAAATAATTATGGCTGGGTGTTACATGCCAGATGTTTTTAAAGTAAAGGTGACAGTTTAATTCTAAACTAGTTTAAGTGGTAGATACAGCAGTTCAGAAAAATACAAATAAAGGAGTTGTAGAAATGTTAAAAGCACCTTTTAGATATCTTTTTTTCTAGATCAGTACTGTCCAAAAGAAACATGCAGGCACACACATAATTTTAAATTTTCTGGTAGCCACTTACAGTGGCTGAATTTTACTGATGTATTGTTACCCAGTGTTTCCAAAATATTATTTCAATGTGAAACTAATGTAAAATGTATTAATAATAAAATTTACATTCTCTCTTCCCATTAAGTTTTATAAATCTGGTATGCATTTTACCTTTGCAGAACATCTCAGTGCAGACAAGCTAAATTTCAAGTGCTTAATTGTGGCTACTGTAATGAACAGTATCAATCCGGATTTTCCCTTGGTTACATTTAGTGCTATAGATAATCCCTCCTATGCAGTTTATAAAAATACTCAGAGATGACCCTGGAAAGGTTCTCCACGAGTTGAAAATTACTAAAACATCTGTATGTGTACTCTTCACAGAGGGTGGCTGAATACTTTGATTCAATCAAGATGATCACAGTTCTAAGTTCAAACCGAAAAATGTTTTTAAAACTTTTAAAAAATACTGGAATCCAACAAGTGTGCCTCAGTTATTTTGTCTGCCTACAGGAAAGAAAGGCAACCAGGAATCAGAGGTTGCCTGTCTCAAAGTGGCACATTTCATGATCTTACCTACTGTGAGATGCAGGCAGGGGGCTGACACCCAGGTATAGTGAAAATTAAAGGAAATGTTGCATGAAAATCACTAGGCCCTGTGAATATTGGCCTAGCACGGAATTACCCATGAAGAGAAGGTTCTGTCTCTGCCCTCAGATCTCTAACTGAATCTGAGGTAACAGCAAGAAAGCACCAGAAGAACCCAAAGAGAACCCAAGAGATGGAAGCCCAGAGTAAGACATAGTATGGTTCTCAGTGTGCATTTGTCACCCAGCCAACCCCAGTCCACTCGCCTGACCCTTCCTCCCTGGACTTTTGTATATGGAAAAAATCAAGTGTAGTTTGTGTGTGTTTTAAAGCACCATCAGCCCTAAAAATCAAATCACAAAAGAGCAATGTGCAGTATAAGATAAAAAGAAGGGGAAGACAGAGAGAGAGGAAGAGGTGTTTGGTTTTTTGTTTTTGTTTTTGTTTTTGTTTTTTCTTTTTTCAGCTAAGTCCACAACTGTAGGATTTTTCATTTTATTTTACCTGACAGTCACCTCTTCCTGTGTCTACTCAGCAGCTGTCAGTCATAAGGGCAGCACCCAACACTGGGGAATATGGTCTTGCCCACTTGATGGAAGACCCTGGATGGTGACATTATGGAGAAAAAAGGGAGCATTTCCTGGAGCTAATAATAAAAGTCAATGGAGATGGGTTGGGTAGGCTTGGAAACAGGACTATAAACAGGCTCATGCTTAATTCTATTACAATGACACTTCTTCCTGCTGCTTGTCTCAGGGATTAGCTCACAATCAAGGACTATTCTGTTTTCCCTCAAGGAACAAAGATGGTAGAGGAATTCAGCCAGTTCCAGTTAGAATCATGGCAGGTCAGAAATCATCAGTAATCGCTGAGAACATAAACACCTAAGACAGAAGCTCTGTTTGTCTAGTTACCCAGTACTTAGGCTAGGACCTTAAGAGATACCTGAAAGGCATTTGACAACAAAAGTTTAATAAATGTGTATTGAATGAGGGGGAGAAGGAAGACCAGTAACTGTCACTGTGGAAAATCAAAACTAAACCATGATGTCTCCAGAGACAAGATAGAAGGCCAATAAAACCCTATCAAGGACAAGTATGACAACAGATGGGAAAGAAGTCTATTAGGTGCTGCAGAAAGATGCTGGAGAACAAGAGAAATTTTGAAGCAAACATTCTCTTGCCTTAATAATCTGTTGAATCTTTTCCACATTTATCTCTATTGATTTATCACTTCTGTTTAGAGTTTATTCCAGAAGCTAATCACTTTCCTTTCAGGAGTCTAATCCTAGATTCAGCCTAGAGGTCATTTTAGCTGCTATTAATCAGGCCATCTTCTGACAAGCTAAACAATTTCTCTTCATCTTTGATGTTTATACAGTTCAAATATTTGTATAGATTATCTCATCTCCCATTAGTTGTTGTTCAGCCAGGCTTTAAGGATTAGGCACTTTTAGATCCTTTAAACCCAGTAAATACCTCTAATCAATCCTTCCATTACTCCAACCACATCCGATGCTCTTCTTCAGAGTGTCTCCAGGGCCTTTGCTACATTATACCACCGAGAAACCTGCAGCTCAACTAGGTAGTTCAAAAAAGAGCCCTGCAAAACTCATACCATAACATATTTACCTTAGGTCACATGCATCAAAACATCTCAGGGGAAGATTGTTTATAATTAGGTTCTTGGATCATGCAACCAAACCTAATGAATTACAGTCTATGACTTCAAATTTTTAAATTAACAAGACAGTCCCATTATTTGTAATAACACAGAAGCTGGAGGACCACCTACAGAAAGTTGTCATTGTAAATTCTAAATATGGAATTTGAATTCCTTTCCTACATAGGTCCTAGGCACCAAAAAGAAAAACTTTAAATGCTATACATTGTTATTTATGATGATCCTATAAGTGAAATCAGCATGAAGAAAATAACTAGGAGGGCTGGGGATTTAGCTCAATGGTTCCACCACCTGCTTCACAAGCACAAAGTCCCAAGTTTGATCCTGGTACCAAAAAAAAAAAAGATAAAAGAACTAGAATCTCAGACATGCAATAGGAGACAAATAGTACTGAGTTTGCTAGTTGTAATATTTTGCCCTACTGTACCACTCCCAGGCACTCTTATTTATTTCAAAGTCATAGAATTGAAATAATCATACTCCTGGCTCATGGTACACTTTCATCATTGTTCCATGTATGGCTCTTACTTGTTATTTACTTATTTTCTTGATTTTTTTAAATATAATAAACAGTGGTGAGCCCACTATATAATATAGAAATTAACTTAGAAACACAGTAACTTACCTCCTTCTGTGATGTGTCATCACCTGTTCTCCAACCCAACTCTTCCTACCATGTAATATACAAATGCAAATTCTGGGGCTGGCAGGGGACCTGCTGAGATATTTTAGGGTAAAGTTCTCTCTTCCCACTGAGAAGAAATATTTTGAAAATACACAGTAGTATGTAAATGTAGGGTGAAACAGGGAAACAATGATGAACACTGGCTAAAACACTATTCAACAACTGTGGCCACTCTGTGCTAAACATGGGGCTGATCTCTGGAACAAAGATGGTTCCTGCCCTCAAAGAACTCAGTCTACTGGAGACAGACAAAGGAAATCAATCAAGTGCCATCACAACAGTCAGAGAAGTACATACAAAAGAGTAGCGAGACCTGAAGAATGGAGAGCAGTTCCACCAGGAAAGAGAAATACCAGGAAAAGATTTCACTGACTTGGTAACTAGAACTGGGTCTTGAGAGATAAATTAGAAACAACTCCTAAATAGAACAAAAAGTTGAGTCTCCAAAATAGAACTAGAAAAAGAAACAGTGCTTTTAGTTTTGAATTCTACTCAAGATTTACAGTGTCCAGAATTTACTATCATTTGTGTAAGACTCTAGAGCCAGGACATGCTGGACCTGGTCTCACTAGAGCACAGCTCAGCAATTCAAGACACATCAAAGTCATTTGACTCCTTTGGTTTTCATTTTAAGAGTATGTATAGTCCATGGTGATGTTCCTTCTAATACTTCCATTTGTTTCACACATTTATTTTCTTCAAATCTTCAGGCTCTTATGACATTCTTCTCAAAACCTTCTTTACCAGAAAAAACCCTACTCCTCCACAGTAGGTCTGAGCACTTACAAAGAGCACCTTCTGGCTGCACTCTTCAGCAGCAGAATGGGTAAACAAGCTCTTTTCAAATTCTTCTAAAGGCTCTAATCTCATTTATGAGGGCAGAGCCCCTGTGATCTACTTGTCTCCCAAAGGCCACACCTCTTAATACCAATACAACATTTTCCATAAATAAACTTTGGAAAGAAACAAACATGCAAAACATAGCATTCTACCCCCTGGCCTTCTAATGTGTGTCCTTCTGACACACAAAATTTTTCCATTCCATCTCAATAGCTCTGAAAGTCCTAACTTATGCTAGCACTGACGCAAAAATCTAAAACCCTAGAGACTTATCTAAATACCTTCCAAATCAGATATTGGTGAGACTCAGAGAACAATTCATCCTGAGACAAAGCCTTCTGTCAACTATGAAATCAAATAAATTATGTGCTTCTGAAATACAATGGTGGGGCAGGCTGTAGCAGACTATAGTGTCACAAGCTTCTTACCCCTCCATAATTTGGTTGTGTTACGTTGGAAGTAGTCCAGTCAGCTAAATTCACTCCCAGACAAGGTCAACTCAGCTCCAACTACATTCCTCCTCTCTGAATTAATTGTTTGTCTTCTTCAGCAAAGATATGCTTGTCCTATCATTCTACAGTTGTGCTTACATGATACTTATTATCAGCAGTTATCCTAAGGCCTGATCAGTTTCCCCCTTTACCGTACTTGTAATGAATAAACACTGCTGCCCTGGGAGTCTTTTGTCTTTGCCACCCAGAGCAGCTTAGATCAGCCCAAGACTCAGTTTCTCTCACCTCTCTGTCTCTGTCTTTATTTCCCACTTTCCTGTCTCTCAAATGTTGTACTGACTTGCAGAAGATCATGACCCGTGGCCCGGGTTTTTGGTAACGTCTCTTAACATCCCCATTCCTATTCCTTATAACAGACAAAAGGTAGATATTCACATTCCAAAAGGAAACAACAGAAATAATACAGAGATAACAGGACCCAAGTAAATCCTAAATCCAACAAAGCAAACAACACTAAACCTTATGTCTGGAGAATAATCTTTGACTCCTTGTTTCATCTTTTAGGCACAAGGGAGTTGGATTTCTACCCCCAAAGATCTGGAGAGTCCCTTCCCCATGGCTCTTCTGGGTACAGCCCATGTAGAAACTCACATCAGTCTTCCAGGCTAGAGCAGACTGGTGTCTATGCTGTTCTAGGTTCTCAAGGTCAGTCCTTCCACAGTTCATTGGCCAATGCCCAAGTGGAAGATCTCTTTGGGGATCCTGCCCCTGAGGCAGTTCTCTGCCAGGTCTAAAGTCTCCTGGGAGATCCTTTATAATCTAGGTCAAGGCAGCCATGTTCTACAGCTGTGCACTCTGAGCACCACTGGAAATGGCATGTAGATGTTGTCAAAGTTTTTCAATAGTGCCCTCTAAAGAGCAGCCATCACTGTACCTGGGACTGGTGAGCTAACCATGTAGTATCTAAGGAGAGCTCAACTTGAATGGGTGGAGTGGAGAGTGGAGAGATAGTGTGGGGTTTGGCAGTAAGATCCAGGTGCCATGGGCCAGTTCTTTGAATCATTCTGCCTTCAAGGCCTGTGAGGGGAATGGCATCTCCCCTTTCTTTGCCATGATTAACAACACAGGACCAGTCTGTGTCTATCTCTTTATCCACACCCTCTGTGTTCTTAGAACTCACTGTGGTTTGAATGTGTGTCCCCTACAAAATTCACACTAAAACATTTTCCTCGCCATGGTAGTATAAACAGGGCATTTAAAGAGTAATAAAATCATGAGGGATGGACTAGTGCCTTAGAAAAGGGCTAGAGAGAACTAGCATAGGTCCTCTTCTGTTCTTCTCTCTTCTGCTGTATGAAGACATCTAGGCAGCACTATCTCTTGAGGACAAGCCTTCATCAGACACTGAGACTGCTGATTCCTCAATCCCAGACTTCTCAGCCTTCAGAACTTTTGTTTATAATTTACCAAGTCTCAAATGTATATTTCTTACACCATTGTATTTATGCTTTCTCATTTGATATAATATAGACAGGTTGAGAAGCCTAAGAACTTTCCAAGTCTTTAATTCTTCATTCCTTTTAACGATAAATTCTATTTTCATTCATTTCCTCTAGTATCACGTTTTACTATAGTCAAGAGAAGCCACATTGTACTCTCCATGCTTTGCATAGACATTCATTTCACCAAATATCTTATTCTGTTGTTCAGAAGTTCTACCTTCAACAAATCAATAGGACTCACACAATTCAGACATGTTCTGTGCCACTTGGTAACAATGACAGTCATTTCTCCAGCTTCAATAATATATTCTTCATTTCCATCGGAGAGCTCAGAGTGGCCTTTACCATTCACATTTATACCAACATTCTGATCACAATATTTTAGGATCCCAGTCTCTAAGTAAGCACTGAGGCTTTCTTCATAGTTCTTCTCTTCTTAATAAGCTCTCTCCAGAATTGTCCTCACTGTTCCATCCATGGCAATCTGGGCCTTTTCTGGTACACTCCTCCAAGTTTTCCAGCCTCTATTACCTAATTTCAAAGCTTTATATACATTTTTAGGTATTTGCTACAGCTGCACCCTACTTGTCAGTACCAATTTCTGTCTTGCCCATTTTAGCTGCTATAGTAAAATACCTGAATCTGGGTAATTTATAAACAACAGAAATGTATTACTCACACTTCTGAAGGCTGGTAAATCCAAGATTGAGAAATAGCAAATTCAGTAACTGGTGAGGTTTGCTCTTAGCTTCAGAAATGGTGCCTTCTCACTGCATCTTCATATGGTGGAAGCAAAGAACAAGCTTCCTTAGTTCATTTTTATAAGGGTATTAATCCAACTCATAAGAGAATCCAAAGGCCCCACCTCTTAACTCATAAAAGGTTCACTTCTTAACTTCATAAAATTTTTCTTTCTGGTACCAAGGATCAAACTCAGGACCTTGTGCTTGCAAGGCAGGCAAGGTGCTACTGAGTTAAATCCCTGGCCCAGCATCCAAGTGTTGTAACAGAAACATTTTTTTAAATATATCCAAAGTATAAGAGGAAAAGACTTATTAAACTATGTGTTAATCAAGCTTAATTATGTCAACTCCATTGGCTTGAGAGTTGACCAGGGAATTAGTAAAGTAGATTTCTGGGATGTGTGTGGGTAGGTCACGGGTGACCTTGAGGATCTCTCCCCTTCCTCTCTGATGCTATTCCCCAGTTCTGGTCCCAGCCATCATGAACTAAGTATCTTTGTTCTACCACACCCATCTGCCATGATGCTTTGCCTTAGAGCCATCATGAACTGAATGCCCTGCATCTGTGAACCAAATTAAATCTCTCTTCCTTTAATTTGTAAGTGTTGAGTATCGTGTATCAGTGATGGGAAGTCTAATACACACCACTAGCCATTATCTGTCCTCTGCTGTGTTAGTTATAACTCCAAATATGTAAAGAAGATTATTGCCTCCTTTCCTAAAGCACCTGTTTTGTGACTCACTACAAGGAGTTGATGAGCCATAGAGAACCTCTGGTTTCCATAATCTTGATGCCATTTTATATTGGACACCCATTTTACCTCCTCCCCATTACTGAAGTAGTCTTTTCCATTCACAAGTCAATATACTAGGCTTTCTTTCATCAAAGACTACCTAAAAATTTATCCTCTTTACAACCTAAGAAAATAATTGGCATGTATAAATTCTGTATCTCTCTCTTAGTCTTAATATTTGCATTAATTTAATCATGTTAAATCTTCCTTTTCATGAAATCTCTTCATTGATACTCAAATGTAAATTATCTTTAATATTGGAGTCATTTCTTAGTAATATCACCTGAGTAGTTGGTAGGAAAAACAATCTTTTCCTTTCGAAAAAAAAAAAAAAAAAAAAA
>NW_022900945.1:28674810-28732299 GCF_012274545.1 Fukomys damarensis | reverse complement strand
ATTTTTTTCCTTTAAAAAAAAAAAAAAAAAAAAAAAAACTTGGGCTGGGGATTTAGCTCAGTGGCATGACACCTGCCTTGCAAGTGTAAGGTCCTGAGTTCGATCCCCATTATGGGAAAAAGAAAATTTAAAAAAATAAGGCTTTAAAAAAACTAATTACAACCTCATTTTTTAATTTTAGCGTTCAATGTCTCCCCTCTAAAATTCATCTGTTAGAAATTTATTCTCCTAGTGCTACTGTTGGGAGATGACACCTTTTGGGAAAAGTAGTACATTAGTTTGTTCTAAAAAGGATTTGCACAAGTGGATCTGTCTCTTTCTTACTCTTCTGCCATGAAAGAACATTAATTTTTGCCTCTCTTCCTCTTCTACCTTTTGTCACATGAGGATACAGAAAGAAAACCCTCATCAGCTGCTAGCACCTTGATCTTGAATATCTCAGCCTCCAGAACTGTGAGAAAACAAATTTCCATTCTGCATAAATTACCCAGCCTCGTGTATTTTGTTATAGCAGCACAAAATGATGGGGCCTTAACCTCAAATATATGAAAATGACTTTTGTCAAAATAAAGATAGAATTACTAAACATTTAAAATTTGAAACAAAATTAGAACTAATAATTTGGAATGGATTATAATTTAGTCATCAACAAGAAATCAACCTCTCCCACCTGAATGTGCTGGAGATGCTCACCACATCCATGTGCCTACTCCTGCTGCACACCTCACCAAAGCCTTCTGTGCTCACAGCAGGCAGGTGGGTGCTGGTTCGGTGGGCTCTGAAAACTCCTTTAATTGACAAGTTTTATTCATTTGCATTAAAGTGTTGTTGAGCAAAAACAATTCTGCCATTTTGCTACTTGTTTTCTATGTTTTACTTTTTTTTGTTCCTCAAACTCTGTAACTCTAACTTCTTTTGTGTCTGGTTGATTTTTTTTCTAGTGTACTACTTTTATTCCCTTCTCATCTCCTTTTCAGTATATATTTTAAAATATTTTCTTCGTAGTTACCATGAGGGTTATAATTAACATGCTAAATCTACAATAGAGAGTAATTGATACCAACTAAGCTTTAGTAGTATATTTTTCCCAAGGTCAAGTTTATTTTGCAATAAGCATGAGAGCAATAAAAATACACTTTATTTCGTTATCAACCAACAGATCTTCCAGACACTCAAAAATATCATGACAAGAGAGTACACTGACCTCTAGCTAACAATTAATGTTATTCAGTATATACACTTGAATCACACAGCTATGTGATGTGACATTATTATTATTGCTTAATTTTTTTCTCTCACTGAGTTTATTGGTACATGTTAGGTATACAGTACAGTTACATTCATCATTGGGATCTTGTACCTTTACATGACAGGTCTTGGTTCTCATTTAATTTTATTTTTATTAGTACATGTTTGCAATAATAATGATTGTTATTATTGTGGGAACTCATTACATGTACTTAACACATCTTCATACTTTTCTTATCCCTTGTCCCTTCCTTCCTTCCTCTTTCCTTCCTTCCTTCTTTCCTCTTTTCCTTCCTTCCTTCCTTCCCTCCCTGTTCTTACCATCACTTGGTTCCCTTTTCATCATATAAATAAATAGCCAAACAAAAGGTAGATAACAGGAAGTAGAGAGATCTTTTAAAAATGGGAAGGGGAACAAGAGATGGAGGAAGAAGGTAGAGAGGAGAGAGAAAATGTGGATTAAAAAATAACTTTAAAATGGAGATAGAGCCTTAATAGCATATTTTTTCATTAAGTGTATTGATACATTTTTAGGTATACAGTTACATTCATCATTGGGATCTTGTACCTTTACATGATGAATCTTGGTTTTCATTTTACATTGAAAGTTCTGTTCTTGGGCTGGGTACTTAGTTTAGTAGGTGCTGCTGCCTGCCTCACAGGCACAAGGTCCCAAGTTCAATCCCCAGTACCAAAAAAAGAAGCTCTGCTCTTATAGTTCTTTGCCCCTGTGTTGTTATCATAAACTACACACTTACATAGCATGTCCCAATTAATATAGATTTATAATTAATTACCTTCACTGGAGTTTTTACTTCTAGTTACTGTCTAGTTTCCTTTAACTTCAGTTTAAAGCATTACTTTTAGCATTTCTTATAGTGCAAGACTACTGGCAGTGAACTCCCTCAGCTTTTGTTTATCTGGAAATACATTAAGCTCTCTTATTTTTGAAAGATAATTTCATCAGATACATAATTCTTCGTTGTCCTGGTTGACATTTGTTCCTATTAACACTCTGAATTTGTCATCCCAGTGCTTTCTGGAGTCTAAGCTTTCTGATGAAAAATCAGCTGTTAATCTTATCAAGAATTCTTTGTAGGTAATGAATCACTTTTGCTGTTTTCAAGATTCTCACTGTCTTAAGCTTTTAATAGTTTCCATCCATATGTTAGATTTGGATATGTCTCTAATAAGGAGATTCTATAAGGGCTAAAAGTAAAAGGATTGATTTTTCTCAGCTTGTTTACCATTAATTCTGTGGCAAAGAGAAATTCTTTTCATACCTAGCACATGCTTCTTCCTTTCTGTCTTTTTGTTCAGAATGGATCTTAATATTTGCACTTTATCAATTTTCCTCCAGACCTATTGACTATGATTTTTTCAAGTATGCCAAAATGTGTTGACAAAAAACAAATATGGATGTCTTTTATTTTTCCAGTGGCTCTCTATGACAATTAATGAGTTAATTCTTGAAAGTTTCTCAAAGTATTAGAACATTACATATTACTGAGAAGAGGAAAGAGCCGTATGTTAAAAATTAATTGGAAGAAACCACTTGCAGATTGTAACAACGAAACATCCCAAGTTCCAAGGGCACTGGGGACTTCAAGTAAACAAGCCCTCATTAATTAGGCTAATTAGTCACTTGCTGTATTTGCTGGTTTATAAGCAGCACCCTTTTAAGCAGAAAAATTGAGCTGTAAAGTGCTAAGAGCCATATGTGTAGTAAAGATGGCATCAGTACCCCACATCTTGCACTTCAAAGCATAAAGCATACATTTAAGAATCTATTTAAGATACTTGTAATATCACATTCATCCTTGTAACCTAAATGGACAGAGAGAAGCCTAGGGAAATCAAATCTTGCTCTATTAGATGGCAGGAAAGAGGAAAGGAAAGGGAGAACTTATATAAATCATGTTAATTTTTTTTTTTTTTTTTTGCCTGAAAAAAGGCCAACCCCTCCTTTAGATAAAACCTCACACACAGGCAAAACTCCTGACTGATCACTATGGTGCAAGAGAAAAAGATCACCACGAAGCATAAATACAAAAGAAAATCTGATCACCATTATGAGTAAATACAAAGTTCCATATACCCCCCTCCTGAGAACTTCATCCTATAAGGAGCAGCGAGGGAATGAGACAGCTTGTGTATACTGTGTCTAAGCCTAATGAACTATTCCACTATCCAAACAGAGCCTCAGTCTAATGAGCCAAATGTTATGTCCACCAGATAGTATCCTGCTTCCTTAAAAGGTGCAAAAACCACAGCTATTCCCCAGCCTCTGACCTCTGCAGCAGATGAGTGAGAAGTGGAACTGCCTGAAGCTGGCCTATAGCTCTTGCCCCAGACCCCAACCTCACCAGTGATCCAGTAAAAGGTGGAAATGCCTGGAGCTAGCCTGCAGCAACTCCACACCTCCCTGCAACCCGCTCCATGCAACTCTGGCCTCCTGTCTGTGCTGGCACCTGGATTCACACCACAGAAGCACAGAAACCTCATAAAGGCCATTGTCCTGAGTTCTAGCCTCAATTTTGATTTAATTCACACAGTTAAAGGTGATAGATTAATAACTACCATTCATTGTCATTTTCTAAGCTGTGTTTGATGCTTTTGTGTTGCTGATTGCATTACTTGAGCTAAAATGTTGTGATTGATTTGATCAATTGTCCTTCCTGGTATGGTACAAAAGAGATTGCCTCAGAGTCCTTAGAGACTCAAAACCAAAAGACAAGTTACAACAGGAAGATCAAAGTATTAACCCAGGTATCAAATGAAGGGCAGTACCAACAACAAAAATAGAAATGGAAAAACATTCCAACAAGGCTCAAGCACAAATACAGACTTCCAGTTTACAATGGGTAAATTCTGAGGTAAATGAGGTGGAAAAGCCTGATAATCAACCACCTGGACAATCTGAACTAATAGCACAGTGACAAAACAGGTGAATGAGGCTGTAGAAAAATTCAAAATAGAAATAATTTCCTAGATAACTATAGAAATGGTGAGCACAATGAATGACATGATTAGAGACTCTAGAACAGAAACAGAAACAAATACATGAGCTCAGGACCATGATAGAAACCATGAATGACCAGGGTAGGAAAAAAATAGAAACTATGAATGCCCAATAGGAATGAAATGGAATCCATGAAATAGATTTCAAACAGATATCTAGGAGATTAAAAACTCTATAGAAAGCATTTATAGCAGAATGAATGAATGTGAAGATTCAACTTCAGATATAGAAGATAGTATTGCAGTCAGTGACCATGAAAAGAGGTATCTCTTAAAAACAGTAAGGGATCATGAGAAATTGATCAAACAACTTTTAGATGATGCAAAGGAAAATAACATAAGACTGATAGAAATCCATGAAGTAGCAGGAGAAAATACAAATGACTTAAAAAAGCTGTTCACGGAATTAATGACAGAAAACTTCTAAACAAAGAGGAAAAATCTGACATTCAGATGAGTGAGGCATATAGAACTCCAAATAACAATGATCAAAAAAACATCTACACATAGACATCTAATAATCAAGATCCTGGAAACACAACAGAAGAACAAACTACTTTAAGCACTTAGAGAAAAGAAACAAATCACATGCAAAGGAAAGCTCGTCAGAATCACAAAAAGAAAGCTCATCAAAATCACAGAAGATTTTTCAACACAAACCCTCAGCCAAGGACAGTCAGTAGTGAGGTATTTCAAGCCCTGAAAGAAAACAACCTAAAATGTAGCCTGATGTATCCTGCAAAAGTATCTTTCAAAATTGATGGGGAAAAAAGATACTTCCATGACAAGGAATATCTGAGAAACTGCATGAATACCAATCCAGCACTCCAAACAATTATAAATAATATCCTAGAAAAAGACAATGAAGATCACAACTCCATGAGGCCCAACATAGTAAATCTAGCAGGCAAGGAAAGAAATTAAAGGGATGGGGAAAAAATTAAAAAGAGCCAACAACAGTAAAATAATTCATAATGATGTTAGTATATATTAGTTATAACTATCAATGTTAATGACCTCAGTTCATGAATCAAAAGAAATCGGCAGAATGGATTAAGAACCAAAATCCAAAAATATGCTGTATACAAGAAACTCAGCTAATCCACAAAGAAATTCACAGACTGAGAGTAAAACAATGGAAAACAGTTCTCCACGCAACAGGAACCTGGAAAAGAGCAGAAGTGGCTATCTTATTTTCAGACAAAGTAAATTCAAATGAAAGCTAATTAAGAGAGACAAAGAAATTTACTACATCCTTGTAAAGGGAAGAAGATCTCTTCCAAGAGGAAGAGATGACAAACATAAATATAAGTGCACAAAATGCTAATATCCCCAAATATACAAAACAAATAGTAAGGGACATGAAAAACCAAATAAGGACTATGCAATTGTAGTAGGGGACCCAAACACCACACTATCACAAATAGACAGATCATGCAGACAAAAAATCAACAATGAAATACTAGAAGTGAACCAATCTTTTGAACAAATGCACTTAACAGACATCTACAGAGTGTTCCAACCCACAAAATCAGAATATAATTTTTTTTCAGCTGCCCATGGGTCATTCAAAAAAATAGACCACATACTATCTCATAGAACATGTTTAAGCAAATGGAAAGGAGTTGAAGTTATCCCATGTACTAAACTCCCACCCAATTAAACTTGAGATCAATAACAAAAGAAACCACAAGAACTTCACAAACACATGGAAATTGAACAACACTCTCCTGAATAATCATTGAGTCACAGAGGAAATTAAAGAAACAATTACACAGTTTTTACAAATAAATCACAATGCCAACACAACATACTGGAATCTATGAGGCACAATGAAAGCAGTTCTATGAGGGAAATTTATACCAGTGAATGCCCACACTAGGAAAACAGAGCAAGCTCAAATAAACAACCTAATGCTGAATCTTAAACTTCTACAAAAAGAAGAGCAAGACAAACACAAAGCTCATAAAAGGGAGGAAATTATAAAGATCAGAGCAGATACCAGTGCAATGGAGATTAAGAGAATGATACCCAAAAAATCAATGAATCAAAGATTTGGTTTTTTGGAAGAAGAAATAAAATTGGTAAACCCTTAGCCAACCTTGCCAAAAAAAAATGAAAGAAAAGACTAAAATTCTTGCAATTATAAATGAAAAAGGTGAAGTCACAACAGATCTAGCAGAAATCCAGAGGATCATCAATACCTACCTTGAGAACCTGTATTCTCAGAAAATGGAAAACACAAAAGAAATGGACAGATTCCTAGGTACATATGAACTCCCAACGTTGAATGAAGAAGATATAAAAAGTCTAGACACCCCAATTACATTCAGTGAAATTGAAAATGTAATTAAAATTTACCAACAAAGAAAAGCCCAGGTCCTGATGGCTTCACTGCTCAATTCTACAAAACATTTAGAGAAGAACTACTGCCACTACTCTTTAAATTTTTCAATAAAATTGAAAGAGAAGAAATACTTCCAAATTCATTTGTGAAAGCAAGTGATGCTTTGAGTCCAAAACCAGGGAAAGACCCAATCAAAACAGAGAACTACAGGCCAATCTCACTAATGAACATAGATGCAAAAATCCTCAATAAGATACTGGCAAACAGAATACAGAAGATCATCAAGAAGACCATATACCCTCACCAAGTTGGATTTATCCTAAGGATTCAAGGATTGTTCAACATATATAAATCAATAAATGTAATATACTACATTAATAGAGTCAAAGACACAAAACATATGATCATCACTATAGTTGCAGAAGAGGCATTTGACAAAATTCAAAACCCATTCATGATAGAAAGTAGGCAGAAAATTGGAATGGATGACTTTTATCTCAACTTGATAAAGGTTATCCATGAAAAACCAACAGCCAACATCATATTAAATGGCCAAAAACTGAAATAAAGCTAAAATCAGAAACAAGACAAGGATATCCACTATCACCACTCCTGGTCAATATATTTCTGGAAATATTAGCTGTAGCAATTAGACATGAGAAAGAAATGAAAGAAATAAAGTTTGGAAAAGAAATTAAACTGTCATTATTTGTTATGATATGATACTCTACATAGAAAAACTAAAAAACTCTGCCAAAAAACTTCTAGACTTAATTTTCAGATTCAGTAGAATAAAGATATAAGGTACACACTCAAAAATCAATAGCCTTCTTGTACACAAATAACAGACTTGCTGAGAGAGAAATTAGGGAAAAAATTCCTTTCACAGTAACATCCAAAAATATGAAGTATCTAGGAATCAATCTAACAAAGGAAGCAAAAGACCTCTACATTGAGAACTATGATAGTCTGCAAAAAGATATGGAAGAGGATATGAGAAAATGGAAAGATATCCCTTGCTCCTTGGTAGAAAGAACCAATATAGAGAAAATGGCCTAACTTCCAAAGCTGCTATACAGATGCAATGCAAACCCTATTGAAATCCCAACAGTATATTTCACAGAACTAAAGAAAACAATCCAAAAATTTATTTGCAACTAAATGAGACCTAGAATGCAAAAGCCATTCTAGACAACAGAGACATGACAGGAGGTATCATGATCCCCAACTTGAAACCATAAAGCAAAGTCGCTGTGATAAAAACAGCATGGTACTGGCAAAGAAAAAGACCTGAGGATCTGTTGAATAGATTAGAAGATGCAGAAGCAACACCAGACATACTGAGCTACCTCATCTTTGACAAAGAAGCCAACCATCCTTACTGGAGGAAAGATAGCCTCTTTAGTAAATGGTGTTGGGAAAACTGGATTTCAATTTGCCAAAGATTAAAACTAGCCCCCTATCTTTCATTACGTACTAAACTAAAATTAAAGTTGATTAAAGATATTTAGATATTGAAACATAAACACTAAACTTGTTGGAAGATAAGCTAGGTAGAACTCTTGAAGTCATTGACATAGGATTTTATGAACAAATTCTCAGTAGCACAGGAACTAGCACAAAGAATCAACAACTGGGATCCCATATTATTAAAAAGCTTCTTCACAGCAAGAGAAACCACCATCAGAGCTAAGAGACAACCTACAATGTGGGGAAAAATTATACCAATTACTCCTCAGACCAAGGACTACTATCTAGAATATAGAAAGAACTAAAAAAATTCCGCCCCCCCAAATATAAAGTCCAGTGCAAAAATGGGCACCTGAAATCAACAGACATTTCTCAAATGAAGAAGTAAAAGTAGCAAATAAATATATGAAAAAATATTCAACATCACCAGTCATTCGAGAGATGCAGATGAAAACAACAGCGAGATTTCCCCTCACCCCAGAAAGAATGGCTGCTATCAACAAATCAACCAACAACAAATGCTGGTGGGGTTATGGGGAGAAAGGAACCCTTCTCCGTTGTTGGTGGGAGTGAAGACTAGTGCAACTACTGTGGAGATCAATATGGGTATACCTTAAATGATTAGTACTGGAAGTCCCATTTGACCCATCTATTCCTCTGCTGGGTATCTTCCCAAAAGAATTAA
The DNA here is from genome assembly GCF_012274545.1 of Fukomys damarensis. Classification (NCBI taxonomy): domain Eukaryota; kingdom Metazoa; phylum Chordata; class Mammalia; order Rodentia; family Bathyergidae; genus Fukomys; species Fukomys damarensis. Next base: position 28,723,528 of record NW_022900945.1, on the reverse strand, counting down.
AAGAATCATACCACAGTGATATATGCTCACCCATGTTTATTGTGGCACAGTTTGTAATAGCTAAAACTTTGGAACAGCCCAGTTGCCCATGAATTGGATATTGGATAAAAAGATGTGTGTGTTTTTTTTCTTTTGTTTTTTTTTTTTTTATAAAATGGAGTGCTACTCAGCCATAAATAATGAGAATCTACGTTCATTTAGAGCTAAGTGGATACACATTGAGGACATAATCCTAAGTGAAATTAATAGGACACACATGTGAAAATACCACATAGTTTCTCTGGTGTGATAAATTAGTTTAAATAAGGGTCAAAATGTAAAAAATGATGTTGTGGAATAGTAAGAAAAGGTCTAAAGGTATTAGGCAAATGGGAGGGGTAGGAAAAAGATAAAAATGGAAGAGAAAAAATAAGAGAAAAGGAAAACATGGAAACAAAATCCTTGTAAATTGGGATAGAGTAGATGGTTGGAAGGAAGGCTAGGGAAATAGGGAAAAAATAAGAACCAAGACAGGTCATGCACAGGTACAAGATACCAATGATGAATGAAACTGTATTGTATATCTAACATGTTCCAATAAAGATTCAGTTTATAATTTTTTTTAAAGTGCAAAAACCCAAAACAAAACAAACACCTGGGGAAAATTTTTTTCAATTTTTCTTTTTATATTAACCTAGAATAGAAATATTATGCTCCATAACTCCCTGATTAGCAGCTAGATCCTCTCTGGCTTAGACAGCACCACCTTGATAAGCCAGTTCCCATGGTAAATCAGACCTACATGTGGTAAATATCATCCATCAGGTGTTCACTTGCATTAGTTCAATAATTGAACATTTTTCTTGGCCTTATTCTCAAATTCTGGTTATTCATTAATTCAAGTTCAATTTTAAAAATTATTGGACACATATGCAAACATATTAAATAATAAAGGTACAAAGATGAATGAGATTGTTTCCTATTTTAAAGGGTATAAAATTTGTCTGTGCAATGACTAATCTATCTGTAAGACACAGAGGACGTGACTCATAGTAGGTTAGGATGCTTAACTCTCTGCCATCTAAAACAACACAAATTCTAGACTCACTTAGAAGTCCATGATTCCAAATGCACTAATCAAATGAGTGATCATAAAACACTCCACTGTGTTTGTCTCTGAACTCTTCCCTGCCTGCTTTCCAAACACAGTTCGGGTAAACCAGAGCCACAGAGAAACTGTAGGCATAAAAAGGGATCGCTTAGTGCAAAGAGCAAATGTAAATATCCTTATTAGCAAGCAAAGAGCCAGAATATATTTTTGAACATTGCTAACGACTGGAAGAAGCAAGCTACTTTTATCATGCAGTGGTGAAAATTAGATATTTATTGGTTTCCTGTGGTGTTCAAGGTGTTGTTCCTTTCCAGTATTTTAGGGAAGAAGGCTTTATATTCTAAAAATAGCTTCATTGATGATCTTTCCTTGGGCACAAAGATATTCAAATCTGGACACTACATTTTATCTGAAGAGCCTGAAATTTTCAGGCAGGGTGAAGCATACCATCAGGTTTTGGGAGACTTTTAATCTTTTTCCTAAAAGCTTCATTGAAATGTTAGTCACACGCCATGCAATGTCCCCACATTAAGTGTACAATGCAAGTGACTTTAGTATATTCCTTTATTGTGCAGCCATCTGCCGTCAATTTAAGACATTTTTATTACCACAAAAAGAAGTCTTATGACTTAATTCTCACCTCTTATCTCCTTTCTTTATCTCTTAGGCAACTATGAATCTACTGTGTGACTCTATAGATTCCCTGTTCTGGAAATTTAATACAGATAGACTTTATAATAGGAGGTCTTTCATGATCAGCTCCTTTCACTTGGCATAATGTTTTCCAGGTTTTTTCACACTGTACCGTATTCCTTCTTATGGCCAATTCCTTTCTATGGATGTCCCGTATCTGTGCCTTCCTTTGTCAGGTAATGGACATTTGAGTCATTTCCACCTTTCAACTGTTGATGAATAATGCTAATGTAAGCTTTGTGTGGGGAGAGCTTTCATTTCTCTTGAGTATATACCTAGGACTAGGAATACTGGGGGATACAATAATTTATATTCAAACATTTAAGAAACCACCTGAACTGTTTACCAAAGCAGCTGCATTATTTAACATTTACATTCCCAAAAGTATATGAGGATCTGAATCTTTCACATCTTTGTCAACACTAATAGTTATCTGACTTTTTTATTCTAGCAATCATAGTGGGTATCTCATTTCTTTTCTTAGCGAAGATCTCTTGTAGTTCAGGCCATCCTTGAACTCATTACTTGGCTCAAGCTGACTTCAAACCTTCGATCCTCCTGCCTCAGCCTTCATAAGACTGGGATTATAGGCACAGGCTACCGCACTCAGATCATATGATTTCGATTTGCATTTATCTAATGACTAATGATGAAGAGAAGCTTTTCACTGGCTTTTTAAACATTTATATCTCTGCTTTGGGGAAATGTCTATTTGGATCCTTTTCCCCCTTATTAAATTGTTATCTTTATATTGCTGAATTATAAAAATCCTTTATAGACTCAGGATACAAGTCCATTTCCAGATACTTGATTTGCCATTGTGCAGGTTGTCTCTTCACTTCTCGACTGTATCCTTTGGGGACAAACATGTTTAATTATCATGAAGTTTTAGAGAACCTTACCGTGTGGGCCAGCTTTTGACACTGGCTTTACCTCCTTCTGCGATGTGACGATCTCAGAATCTTTCCACTCATCCCCACCCTCCTTCCTTTACCACTCCAAACTCAAGTCAGTCTTGTCTTTTTCTCCATCTTTCAGGCACATCAGGCTTTTTCCTACATCTGAATCCTGACATTAAAATCTTAGATCAATATTACTTCTGTAGAAAGGAATCCTTTACCATCCATTCAGATGATTAATATCTAGTTATTAGCACATGCTGTTTAACTTCTTCATAACATATATCTTGGTTATGCATTTATTTACTAAAATCTTCCAGAATCTAAGTTTCACTACAGCAATAATTTTGTGTGTTTTCATCATGGCAGTACTCCAAGTACCTAGACTAGTACTGGTCATATAAGAAGTGCTCAATTAATATTTGTTGAATGAATGAAGGAATTCTCTAGCCCACACATTATGCTCGAGACTAGGGGCAAAAGAGCAAATAAGATAGATCCCTGGTCCAGGGATTTAGCTCAGTGGTTCCACAACCTGCCTTGTAAAAGAGCAAGGTCCTGAGTTTGATTCCTGGCATTAAAAAAAAAAAAGAAGATAGATCCCAGAGTTGTGGTTGCTTTGGAAATATACCCTTTGGTCAGTGCTTCCTTGGGAGGTATATAGTTGTGAGCAGAAAGCTCATCTTCAGGATGAGTAAATTTTTTTACTTTATTTTTAAATAAACTGATTTAAAGATATCATTAAGAAGACCACAGCAGATTTGCTCAGCAAATACTCAGAACTCTGTTATTTGACTTTATCATGTGCACACACATTTTCATTGCGTTTCACACTTGCTAACTCACCTTGCAAGAATTTTTCACATTTTCACTATTAGGAGAGAGTAATGAGGGGCCTGACTGTGTTCTTCCTATCACCTCATGATCTCTAATAATAACAACACCACTGTTTTGTTTTTTGGTTTTTTTTTTTAAAGTGATCTGTTATCATCTGGGAAGAAATGGAATAGCTACCTCCTTTGGTGAGCTGGTCTCACCCCAAGTCTCTCCACCTGAATAAAGGCTTGGTTCTTGGCCCATCTCACAGGCCTTTGTATACCTTTCAGCCTCGCGTACATTTGAAGGCTCCAGTCTTAGTCACTTACGCCATCACTGAGACAAATACCTGACACCCACGACTTAAAGGAGGATTTACTCTGGCTCACATTTTAGAAATGCCAGTCTTTGTGTGGTAGAAAGGCTGGACAGAGGAAAGCTCCTCACTCTTTGGCAGCCAGGAAACAATAGATAAGGGCAGCTGGGGAGAAAAACCCTGCCAGGTCACACCCCAGGGACTCACCTCTTCTGACCAGATTCCACCTCCTAATGGCAAGTCAGCCATAGGCTCCCACTGTCCAATCACCTTCCAAAAGCTCCTCTTATGAGCAATGGGGCTCTTGGGATACATCTAGATATAAACCATAGCACTTCCCAAGTAACTTTCAGTTGATAAGATCTTTCTCACCCAACTCATGAAATTTCTGTTAGAATTTAATAGGGTAGGTGTAAAAATACCTCCAGCTTCTGTGGGGTTGAGTGGGCCAATGACTTGATGGACATCTCCAGGGATGCCCACCTATAAGCAGGCATGAAAACTGTTCCTAAAAGAGGCTTGCTCTTACTCACCTCATCCTGCTGCCTCAGTGATTTCCTCTGCCTTGAACACCCTTCTCCTTTGATTTTCCCCAAACTGCTACTCCCATGCCTCAGTGTCCATGCAAACATTCTGGAAAGCTAGCTTTAAATACATTGGGCTCCCGAATCTCCGATGTTAACAGTAACATAGGGACCAAGAGCACCAAAATGAATGAGAGTGAATGAAGATATACTCTATTGTAAGAACTACACATGTGTTCTCTACAACCAAGTAGGAGGGCACACAATGTATTCTCATGTTGCCAAATCTTAAGGAATTGGATCACTCTCTGTCAACATGGCCAAGATGTATCCACTGAGAACTGGACTAGAATATTCTTGTTGGGGTCTTTGTAATGCTTTTATCTGCCCATGCTGCTCTTCTCTTCCACTGGCATTGATGCAATATGTTTTCTCCTTGCTTCCGAGTTTCTTTAAGAAGTCGTTAGTGTTTTGCTCACACAGTCTCTAACTGTATACAGTTGTACAGGTTGTGCATGAGAAAGAGGAAAATAAGAAAGAAAGAAAGAAAGAAAGAAAGAAAGAAAAGAGAAAGAAAGGGAGAGAAAGAAAGGGAGAGATGAATAAAGAAGAAAAGAAGGAAAAAATGGAAAGGGAAGAGAAAGATGGGATGGGAAGGGGAGGGGAGAGAAGGGGAAAGAAAGGGAGAGGAGGGGAGGAAAAGGGAAGGGAAGACTCAGCAAGGGCAAGGAAAGGAGAAGTTGAAGGCCAGCCTGCTCTCTGCCAGCCGCTCCAGGAAACACAGATGTCTTTTTGTAATCTACCCAGAGGCGGTGACCTAGGAGTTGTCTTTTTCTCAAAATACAAGTTAAAGAACTAAGTTCATCAGTGAGATGTTGACAGAAGCCTCTGCTATGCCAAAACCCTAGATGAAAGGATCAGCTCTAGAACATTGGCTTTGCCTCCCACGAAGCTCAGCGTTTCTAGTTCAGGGCCCACAGTGCCTGTGTAATGTATGTTCTCTCCTCTCCATCAGTGTCCAGAAGCTTGAAGAGCAAGCATTTTTTATCTTTCAAGTAAAAACTCACTTCCTAATTGCAGTCTAAACCGAGACCTGCTCTCTCTTTAGTATAACACTTCTTCTGTTATACCAGTTGCCCAAGCCATTGGTAGTAATTGGCATTGTAATATTCAATATCCTGTAGGTTGCACCTGAATTACACTAAAATTCCGCATCTAATGAGGAAGGCCACTTGATCTATGAATTTTGCCTATCTTTCCTTTTCTCTGAAATGTACATAATGCATTTCATAATATTAGAATGAAGACTAAAATAACTATATATCTGACTGAATACCAAAGAGGAATGAAACCACTACAGTTATTTTTAAATGTTTCCCCAAGACTTTAACAAAATTTTAAACTTAATGGAGCACCACACTATGTAAGTGTGTATAATGTTTTATAAGGAAATTTTCTGAGAAGCCAAAAACTATTAAAATTAAATATGCTGCTATTAAAAGAAGTGGGTTTCTTTTAATTGCACTGAAATGTAAAGATATTACTTCAAGCCTGAGTCCAAGGTGCCATGAAAACAGGAGATGGCTGTTGAAAAGATTAATAATAAGAAATGGTAGAAGTATTTTATATCTACCTGCTTTGTGTTCCCTATCTCATTGAATGCAAAGATATTATAACAAATAAAAGTTTAATAAGCAAAAAATGCATGTTAAATGAAAAACCATGATTAACTTATTAAGAACCATTAAGTATATAATTACAAGGATGCTATTACATTAAGATACCAATTTCTTTAAAGCTAGAAATAATACCTACTGAAACTTTAATTATTTAAATGAGAAGAGAAAGAGGCATGTTATCTCTCTGACAAAGATTAAAATCAATTTAATTGCTTCTCTGCTGCCTTGACATGATTCTTGCTGTGAGTCAAGCAACCAAAAAGGGAAATTAATCCCGCAGCTGTTAATCAAGGGATATCAACGTACTCCATTTGATTACATCAGGGAGAAAGTCATCGCCACTTGGCTGGCTCTTGGGTGCCCACCCCTTCTCCTGTTGTAGTTGGGTTAGCTGGGTGAGATGCTGAAGTTGGACTTAATTTTTAGAGCCTGAGAGGCACGGCCTGGGAAATCGCAAGTTGTTGTGTTAGCCTGGATAAAGGCAGTTCTATCAAGACAAAGTTTTGTTCCAAATTAAATTCAGCCTTTGGTGTCTAATTCGACTGTCCGCAGGGTAAAGTACAAGAAAACACAAGGGCATCAGCAGGGCCAGAAAATGAGAAAGAATGCAAGAGTGTGGCTAAGATCGATGCCTTTTTGCCTGTAGAGCATAACAATATATTTCTCCGAATAGACAGCAGCTGTTTTTAGGATCAGATACCAACTCCCTCACCTGAATTGGAATATGCATTTGAAAGCCAGGTGTGGTGACAAGCAATGCTCACCTTGCCCCAGCCCCTGCCCCCGACCCCAGGCCGCTGATTTAAAAGTAAGGCTTTTGTCAAACACCAGCACAGTGCGAACATTGGCAGAATCTGCACTTGGCAAACTAATGCATCTGATTGTAAGAAAATGGTATTGTGAAATATTTATGAGTCTGGAAATACAAACCAGTACCCTGCCTTATCATCTCTTATCAGCCCTTGTTAAGTTTACAGACGAAAAGAGACACAGGAATAAGTGAGGTTGTCAAAACTAATAGATCTCAGACACTTTGCACCCACAGAGTTCAGCCTCATCAAGGGCCATTTTTCTGGAACTTTTAACCCTCCCTCTTCCTGTTTGCCTTCTCTTGTCAGACAGAGAGGTGAATAATAACAATTTGTAAGCATATATATTCAGCAGGGGAAAAAATGCTTCTGCGCACCCTAGAAAGGGAAAACCTTTGGAGCACAGGGAAAATACTGTTTCTGGACTTTTTTAAACATCCTTACCAGTGACGTGAAGGACAGCGAGGGAGAATGTCTATGTCCGTCCAGACCAGCTGGAGAAAAGGCTTACATATATCAGGATACACAGAAGGGCAAAAAAGACAAAATATAATACTCTCCAAAGACACCTCAACATTTTTTTACATTTCAAAAAATGTAATCACTGGCTCAGGTCAGCCTGAGAGGCGGGTAAGACACCCACAGGCTCTTATTTTACCCAAGCCCAGCTCACCTACCCCCAGGACCTAGAGATGACTTCACCTGGCTCTTTTTCATCAAATACAACTCATCCTGCAATATTGGATCACCTTGCTGTTAGCCTGGCACTGTCCCTCCCCATCTCAATTTGACCAAATTGAAACAGATGCCCAGAGGCCGAGGAGATCAAGACTGGTATAACAAAATTTGGAGCCAGTTTCCCAGCTTAAATCAATATTTAACGGTAAGGCTGCTTTTATTTATTTATTTTTTTGGCAGGCTTTTACTGGCAAATATCACTTTAAACTGAAAGCCAGAAGCCTTAATTATAAAGGATGCCATTCAGTATATATTTTGAAAAACAATAACTCATTTGACAAGACAACCTGGTAGTTTAAGGGATTGTACCCCCCCCCAGAGTAAAGAGAGGAGGGGGTATTACTGTTTTGTATATCCTTCAAGGATGTATTTAATTATCTCATCTTCAAGCACGCAGATAAAGCAAACTGGGGAGAGGGAGGGGGAGAAAGTAGCAGTGAGATCCATCCACTGTTTAGTCAAATGGAGCAGAAGCCCTGGGGCCACCTGTAACCTCCCAGGCACTATCCAAGCTGGGTCAGGACCCTAAGTAAGGCAGGCAAGAGGCTCCTGCCACCCCAGCCCTAGCTCAGTACTATAACAAGCATCTACCAAGGTAGGGGGTGATTACCCAAAGAATTTGAACAAACAGAGCCCTGCTTAGAATGAAAACCAATATGGATGCTCCCTCTTGGTGACCTTGATCTCCCCGCATCACCCACAATGTGGTAAATCATTTCCGGAGGGATCAAACAACAAGAACTGGGGAAGAAGTGATATCAAGTCAGAATGGTGCTCTATTGGGCTTGCTAGGATTGGCAAGACCAGACTAGAAATTTTATTTCTTTACTGGCATTTCTGGAATGAGTTGCAGAGGCCAATTTTTTTTCTTTTTGCCTAAGCTATACTGAACAGTCATAGAAAATGAAAACAGGGGATTTATGCAAGTGGCTATTGAAAATCAAAACCAGACTCATGCACAATGCTTACAAACAGAATCCACACTCAGCTTACCAAGCCCCACTGTGGAGCTAATAATTGTTCATTAATGTTAAGGAATCTATTTCACATCGTCACTCAAAAATAAGCAAGCAGCGTTATGTTAGCAAGTAGCATATGTTCCGCAACCACAGGCTCTACGAGCCTGTCTTGTGAGGCTGCCATGTACCTTCACAAGTACTTTGCAATTCTCTAAAGAAGGAAGTTGTCATTTTCTTGAATACATCAACTACAGGGTGGGGATTGGGAGAGACACTGTAATTATAGCTCTCCCAGAAACAGAAGGGACGCAAAGCAATCGTATGAAAGAGAAAAGAAGCCAGTCCAGTGCCCACTTGGGCACAGAGCCTACTTCCCCGCCCACCAGAACACAGTCAGGAATGCTGGTCTTTCTAGGTGTTGTCCCATCCTACACATCTTTATGTTGTTTTGCAAATCCAGACCAGCCTCCAGATACAATTCGTTTTCCTTGGCAGAGTAAAAACCCCTAAAGATTTCTCCCTTTAGTCCCTCAGTCCCCTGGCACTCACATCGTCCCACCCAGGCCTTCCAAGAGACATAACTTCACTTGCCTTCTGCTTCTCCTTCAGCTTCTAGGCGAACAGAGTGACTTCCGTAGGATCTCGTCCAGATAGTCCTGGGGAGCTCACACCCTATGAGCTCACACCTTTATGAGAAAACTGAGGGGGACCCCTTCCACACTGACACGAGCACAGTTGTAGGGCTTTAATTTTATTTTGCCTTCCCTTTGCAGCTTGCCTGTCTCTCCCATGTCTGCCACCCGCAGCAGGAGATGAAAAGAATAGAGGAGTAGAAGCTCTTGTGAGAACCACGGGAATTTTGGCAGAACCTTTATGGGAGCCATATGGCAGCAACTTTGCATTACATGAAACATTTCGAAGGGAGAACACACTATTATTCCTGAAGACTGTCTTTCATCCTTCTCAAGTGGATTGGACACCCCTGCCAAAAGATGGGAATAATATTTTCTGGAAAGAGTGTACACATGTCGATTATATCTGACCTTGATGTATCTAACAGCAGCAGGTTGGCATTATATCCCATAATATATTTTATTAGTTCAAAAGACAGAAAAGACATTATGTGGTATTTTTGGTACCTACTTGCTATTAATAAACTTCCTATAATACATTTTACTCACATTTGTAAATATGAGTAAATTTGGGCAAAAGAAATGTTTCGTAGTAATTTATCTTTGTAGCAGAATCCTTTGGTCAATGAAAAGCTCATTTAGAATTTAGGTAGTGAAAAACATGATAATTATAGAACAGATCTGGTCAGAGCAAGGGTAGAGAGTTGAGTCCTCTTTTTTATCCTATCCTTCCCTTTTTTTCTCTTCTTTTCCTTTTAATAGTATTTCCTAAGACTATTATTTTGTGTTGATTTTAAACAAGTGAAGCAAAGAGAGACAGCTGTCTCCACAATTCTACCAGAGCTAAGCATGCCTTGCTGTCTTGCTCAGAAAGACAAGTTGGTGAATTTCCGCAGCCTTCGGTGCCAGTCTCCATGGGCTTCTCACATAACCACCCATCAGGCAGGACTCAGCTAATGTCCAGGAGCTGTACTCCTAGGGTAGTCTTCGCACACTGCCCTGGGACTGTGATGGGCCAACAAGAATGGACACAAGAATGATTAAAGAAGCATCATTCAGGCAGGACAGAGTCCACAGGACAGTCTTTTCCTAAAGCTCCAGAGCTCTATAAATAAGCATGCTTTCCCTGCACAGTGGGATCACAAAGAAAAGTTCCAGGGAACTCATTCTCACACTGTACACCTTTTTGCAATAGGATTCAGAAACAAAAATAATAAGAGAAATAGTGGTTAGGGCTGAAAATATCCGCCTTGAATCCTAACCTTTTAACACATTCATAGAAAATAGAATTTCAGATATCAGGGAAAGGACAAATCAGCTTGAGGTAGACAAGTAGACAGTTCTGATCAGAAACAGTAAACAGACTGACACCAGAAGATGGCTAGAATCTGGCTAACACATCAGTAATCCAATCCACTGCTGACTTAAGACTTCAAGAATGCCTTAATGAAAGCAGACTGGAGCCCTACAGCACAAGGTTGCCTACAGATGGTCTGAGTTTGCAAAATATACTTAAACATCAGTCCACTTCTAGTATAATATGTTTGGGTCATTTATTTCCTAGATCACCTTTGTTGTCTTTCCTCTAAAGTTTTGTGGAACACATAAAACCCTAAGCAAAAGAAAGTTTGAGACACTTTAATTAATGGAAATGGTCCTGCTCAAGGGACCCAACTCTTGGTCAGTTGGAGGCACAAGGTCAGTATCTACTGAGAAAGCTTCCTTCAAATGTGGTCACTAAAGACATGTGTGCAGTAACAGTGACTAAGGATGCATTCTAGAACAAGAAATGAGTATTAATGTTATGCACTTTGTGTGGGCATAAGTCAGGATGCTTTGAAGAAATAAGCATGAGTAAGGGGAAAAAATGAGAACCAAGACCTGTCATGTAAAGGTACAGGATCCCAATGATGAATGTAACTGTACTGTATACCTAAAATGTACCCATAAACTCAATGAGGAAAAAAAAAGAAAGAAGCATTCTTCCTAGGAATGCAGGGTACATTCAATTGATAGGAAACATACTGCAGGATGAGTTCTATGTCCATTGTTAGTTTTTTGGAATAGTATTAGTTTCCCACTCAAAGACTGGTACAGAAGGATGGATCGTAGTGTAGTTTATGAAGCCATTGCTTCTCAATAATGACCTTAGGTATTTTGCTTTACCATTCAGAAATTCTCATGTGAAAATGTGATGATGATGATGACAGTGAAGACAGTGGCACCCAATCTAAGCCCACTTGTAGGAGTAGAAAGTGGCTAGTGTTTTTTGAATCCTAGCCAATGAGCCTAATTCTAGTCTCTAGGTCCTGAGGATCGTGGGCTGGAGTCAGGCTGAGACACAGTATGACCTGGTGGCCCTTTCCAAGTGCTCTCTTGTTTTAATTAAATGCTGTATTTGCTCAACAATATCAATGGGAAATGTTGAAGACAAAGATAAGAAGGGACACTCTGGAGTATTGGCCACCAAATCCTGCCTTCCCTGTTCTTAGAAATTTCGTTTTTTGCCAGTTTTCACTACTCAAGAATTTACCTTGAGTGTCTTGTCACCCTCCCCTCCAAAGCAACTTATTTGTATTTTTCTTACATTATGAAAAGAAAAAAAAACTTTCTCAGAGAGAAAGTCCTACAAATAACATTTTTCTCCATCTATTCATTTTCATATTCAGTCTAAAGTGCAGAAATCTTGGCACTCCAGGAAGTGACCCAGCTGACCTCCTAATTTAAGCTGAGTCTGGGCAGAGTTCTTTCCTGCCAGCTTCCCAGCTGAGCTGACCTTCCAATTTAATTTGGTTCTGGGTGGGCTGTCCTACCAGATCAGCTAAAATCACATCAGAGTGACAGTACCGCCAATGTCTTTGGCATTGTGGACATAGCTGAGATGAACAATAGTAGTTAACAAATCAAAAAGACAAAAACAAGGTTGAAGTGAAAACCATTCAATCTTGGGCATTGGCAGAAGGGTAATGGAAGCAAGCAGCAGTAGGGCTAGAATGAAGGATGTGAGTCATGGCACCTGAATCTTGGGTGATTGCAGCAGAGGACTCCACAGTGTCTTGGGCTGGTCCACACTTACCTATGTTTTGAAGACGAATCCCTGGAAAGATGTTTTAAATTGTTGTAAGAATGAAATAAAACAATGTATGATACGTTTCTTATAATTCTTAAGACACGATCACTACCTTGCCTGTCCTAATTACCAATTTCTCTCAACTACAATTTACTAAACACTCTTTATCCCCCCTGAGAACCTAGCTAAGTCTGGAGAAAGATACTAATGATATTAATAAGTATAATGAGATCAGGAGTCAGACAGAATGGAGTTCAAATCCCAACTTCATCATTCATTAAACTATAAGCTTCACCAATTCCCTTAACTCTGCCCCTTGGTTTTCAATTCTTTAAAGTGGGGATAATAAGAACAGCTTAAAAGATGCTGTAAGATCGAAGGGAGAATTCCTAAAGGGCCTGGCCCATGGTAGACACTCAATAAATGTTATTTTTGCTGTTATTATTTTACTATTGAATTGTTAGCCTGGGATTCTTTGAAGACAGTGTCCTCCTAAGACATACTTATTCTTTGGCAAAATGAAAGGGTAATGACTAGTAGTACAGTCCAGTTGGAGAAGGAACCTTTAAACTTAAATCCATTAATATGGGAATTTTTAAGTATTCATTCCTGTGATAGCAAAGTAACTCCAGGGTTACCACTACAAAAGCTTCAGTTTTCTTCTGCTGTATACTTAGGAGGAGCAAAATAATCAATAAATTAAAAAGCTAAAATGTTTAGAGAATTGAGTAAATCTTGTTTTTGTTTTTCTTGGGAGAGATTTTTCTAAGGACTTGAAATTTTTGGATTTCAAATTGAGTACGTATGTCTTCAAGGATTAGAAAAGAATATTTGAACATCCCAGATTGTTTGAGAAACTGTGGGAGTTTCTCACATTTCTGTGGCATGGGAGCGGGGTCTCCTGAGAGACTGATGGCAGTGAGCTGAGGGATGGCTGACTGAAGTCGACCACGGACGGTACAGACCCACAGGAGGCTCTCAGAGAGGCACCGGAAAGCAAGGTTTAGTCATTCTTCTCTTGTTGGTAGTCACCATGAGCTTTGAGGAAAGACTGAAGTATACACGAACCCAAGACCTGGAAAATTCACAGACAAGCCAGCAATTCAGCGGGTCCTGGCCACACAGATCCAGCTTCCACAGAGGATTGGTGAAGGCCACAGAACAGGTGTTTGTTAGGTGTGGATTCCTGATGTGTCCGCCACCTTCTGCCCAGGTCCGCAGCAGCTGCCTTTCCTACGCTCTCACCGCCTCACCTATCCGACAGGTCTCCACTAAGGGGCTATATGAGCCCACATGCATCTCTAATCTCATACTCTTCTCTGAAAGAGAACAAATATTTGGAAAAAAATTACTTTTCTGCCCCCTTCAGCCTTGTCCTCCTCATCTATGATAACTTGAAAAATATGCATCTTCAAATTTTCTCCTCTGGAAAAAGAGTGCATTGTGCCAAAGATGATAACTGCAGCCTCCTGACTCACTTGCTGCCCCACAGCACATGGGAAGCCGAGGTTACTGTTCAGCCTTCTTCGTTCCGCAGCTAGACAGATGCTTCCCCAGCCCCGTATGCTCAAAACCTAGAGAACCGGGTCCCAGGGACAGACTGGAGTAGGAGCTGGAAGCACAGCCAAACCATGGATTTACAGATGTTCAATAAAACCTGCAGACAGCCCACCAAAATCCCCGCAATAAGATGGAAGGGGGTAGGTCCAGCTCAGCTGAAAATGAGTCCACCATGAGGAAAGAAAACAAGAACTGTAGCAGCTCCAGATGCGTGTTAGTCACAGAGGAAGCAGAGGAACTCAAATACATCTTTCAAGAACAGCAACTTTTTCAATCCATTGCAGGCTGCTTTTAACTTCAGAACTCTCACTCTGCCATTAAAAGTGTTCGGTAAAGTCAGCACGTGACTGAGCTCTTTCTGCGGAGAGATGGTGAGGTGCCCTCGCCTAGAGGAGCTTGGCAGGGGGCAGAAAACATAAATACCCCGGGAAGCAGCTGGCTGAGAGGCTGGCCACGGGGCTGGGCATCTAACAGGCATCCTTCTTACTATCCTTCTCCTGACTGCCCTGTTTGGATACATTTGTAAAAAGTATTGCTCACCCCACCCTTTATTCCCCAAATACAGCAGATGGTTTCAGCTCAGTGTTTCAAATCAGATGTTAGGCAGAGAGACGGAGCGGGAGCGCAGAGCATCTGGATCTTCAACAAGCAGAAGAACACAGAGCATGTGAGGGCTTTGGAGAGAACTGAGGGGCGCGATTGTTCAAGGGATTTACCAGGCCATTTTTAGCCAGAAGGAAAATAGCCCCTCAAATGGTGTGATTATTCTTTCCTGAACCTGCGTGGGAGGAAATGGTGCAGGCGCACTGAATGGAGTAAATGCACTACTACCTTTTTCCAGGAGCTAGAATTTCAGGTGAATTCCTCTCTTCATTACACACAGAGACAGACAAAATGTTAACATAAATTCTCAATCTAAAAATTCTAAAACTTAGATGTTAAAATTAAAAGTGAGGATGAAATAGAGGGGAAATAATTCTAATTCAATTCAATGTAATACTCATGCTTTAAAAAAAAAAACCTAAGTGGACTGTGTTCATAAAGCATAAAAGAATATATCTTTATGTTTTGGAAGATTATATCTTATATATTTTTTAAAGGTTGTCAGGTACAGAGTTTGTTAAATTGTGAGACAAAGACACACGGGCATAGAGATTACTTCCTTTTGTCAATAAGGATTGAGGAGTCCACATGATTGCATGGTGTCCTGCTGAATATTTGTCAGCCCATTGCACTGCCAGCTTGTTGGTAACAATAACTCACTGAGATCTCAGGCAAGCTACCTAGTCTTTCCTGCGGCTTCAGTTTGCTCCTTTGTCAGATGAAAAAGTAGGACCATATTAGCTCTGAGGTTCCCTCCTGCCCTGATATTCAACAGATACGTACCATTAAGTAATAAATGTAAAATACTTAATGCAACCTTTGCACATAAGTATAGAATAAGTGATGGCTGTTATGATAATATTAATTACTTAACTCTGGCACTATTGTTACAGCAGTTAATTTTGAACACTGGCTGCTCTGCCATAGAGAGAAAAGCCACGCTGCAAGCTCAGACCTAGAACTTGACCCAGTTGGGGACCACAGAGAAGCAGAGAAGCAAGTGTTCACATCTTTGCCCCACTGCAAGGAAGGAGGTGAGTGGCCCCTGATCACCCCAGTGGGTGTGATCTGGCAGCGTTTTCTAAGCCCACCAACAGTATCCCTTGGAGATTGCCTAGAATAGAAATATAGACCCATAAACTTTACTTTTTTCTTGTTTCTGAACTTTTTCCTAATGGATCTAAAGATCTACATTTCTTGGCCCTAAACAAAGTTTTAAAAGATCATGGAGTGTACACATTGAAAAGTAATGGTTACCCTAAGTGATCTAAAAATAAACCAACATATAAAGGTGTAGGGAAAGTGGGAAGGGTAGGGGAAAGGTAATAGGGGAAAGAAAAAAAAAGGAGAAAACGAAAAAATGGAAATAAAATGTTTGTAAATGGGGAGGGGAGGAGTGGGTGAAGGGAGGGCAGGGACAAGGGGAAAAAATGAGAACCAAGACCTGTCATGTAGAGGTACAAGATCCCAATGATGAATGTAACTGTACTGTGTACCTAAAATGTACCGATAAACTCAATGAGGAAAAGAAAAAATAAATAAATGAATAAAAATAAACCAACGAAAATTATAATATAAAGCTTAAACATGTATCTTTCTACGTCCTGTTCCTCTTTATCTCCTTTAGTAAATGATACCTGTTCCATGGTGTGTCCAAGTCAGAAAACAGACTCATCCTAGACTTCCCTTATTAACTTTTTTTCATGTTCTTTCCTTTCCTCCCTCATACTTTACCCCATCAGTGACTTGCCCATTTACGTGCATTTGGTGGATATTCATTGAATCAACACCAGTAATAGTTAACAGCTATCTAGTGCTTACTGTTTGCCAGAAACTGTTCTGAACACTTCATATATATTCACCGAGCATTTCGTATATATTCACAACTCTATCTTGGTCCATTTGCTTTGCTATAACACAATACCTGGGACTGGGTAATTTTTAAATAACAGAAATGCATTTCCTCACAGCTCTAGAGGCAGAGAAGTCACAGAGTGAGGGAATGGACTCTGAAAGTTGTCTTCCTGCTGTAGAATCTCACAGTAAAAGGCAAAGGAGCAAGAGAGTAAGAAGAGGCTGAAGTCTCCTTTTCTAATGGCACCAATCCCACCAACAAGAGTTGAGTCCTCAAACCCTAGCAATCTCCTATAGGAGCTGCTTTTAAATACTGTTACAAAAACAATGAAATTTCAACTTGAGTTTTGAAGGGAAAGGTCAAACCATGGCAAATTCCATCCTCCTATTTAAAGACTAGAAAACTGAGGCACAAAACAGTTGAATGACTTGCTCTGAGTTGCACAGCTAGTAAATAGCACAAGTGCTTCTCAGACATAGGCAGTTTGACTCCACAATCCATGTACTTAACCGATGCTCTTTCTTGTCTCTTTCTATCTTGAGACATTTAGTTATAATCCCACTGCCAGAGTCAAGGCACAGCCATTCTAAGTCGAATAAGACAGGCAGTCTATTGCTTGTGCAACTGTTTTTCTTTAGTTTCTTCTGCACACATTTTTAAAAATGTTGTCTCACCTTCCCAATTTAACAGTATGCTCTGGAGCTTCAGAGGGAACAGGACAGCAACCCAGAGAAGTATAAAGTGATTCTCCTGCTCCTCTCTGGCAGCCTAATGCCTCCCTGATTCCCTGCTGCTCACAGTCAGCAGGATGAGGGAGTGACAGGAGGCAGGAAGTGAAAGACAAATTGAGGCCAGTACAAGAAGGGAAGGAACACAGAGGTGATTGAGTAACTAACATGAAGGACAAGAGGCTCCTGAGCAAGGTGTTAGATCACCCACACTTGTGCTGTTCTAGGGAGGGTGATTTATTCCCTATTCATGGGATAGCCTAGGATGTCAGTTTGCTAACTCCTCCTCCTGTCCTGCTGAGGCACAAGGGTCCTCAATCTGAGCAGTGTAAGTGGAAAGGGAGATGGAGTGGGTAGAGATATTGGAATAGAATTGGCCTCCATGTCTGGTTAGGTGAAGAGGGTGAGCGAAAGAAGATGAAGGCATCTTCAGAGATCATGGAGACTCAGAGAATGTTAACATCACCAGTTTGTCATGGCGAATAAGATAGCAACAGGCTTTGCTTTTCTTCAGCTTACAGTCCAGTGGAGCCACGCAATAAAACAGCACATTAATACATTCTGTCACATTCTGCAAAAAAAAACAGTATGTAGGATATGAGGTGAAAAAGAAGGAAAACAGGTCTCCTTAGAGGAAGGAAAACAAGAAGTAGCATCTTCATCACGGAAGCCAGGGAAGCGATAAATGTCCATCAGAAAGGAGTGGTAAACAGTATGAGACGCCAAGGGATCCCTGACTGAGTCAGAGATGGTCATTAATGGCTTTGGAGAGCAGAACTGTAAAGTGGGCTGGGTAGAAAACCATGGTCAGGAGGCACATTAGTGAATTGGGCTAGAGGAAGCTGTGAGGATCAACCCAGATCACACTTTTTGAATGTTTGGAAAAGGAGAGAAATAGGAGGCTAGGTTGGAAAGGAAGCTTTGAGAGGGCTCTTCTAGGAAAAGAAAAAAATGTGAGAGAATGAAAAGATGAAAATAAAGTGTTTGTAGATGGGGAGGGGAGGAGGGGGTGAAGGGAGGGCAGAGGTAAGGGGAAAAAATGAGAATCAAGACTTGTCATGTAGAGGTACAAGATCCCAACAATGAATGTAACTGTACTGTATCCCTAAAATGTACCAATAAACTCAATTAAAGCTGAAAAAAAAAGATAAGGCTAAGTGTAACTATTTTGCGGGCTAACAAAAAGAAATGGTTGCAAATAGAAGTTAGAGATGCAGGAGAGGAGGGGGGTGTGTTTAAAGGAGGAAGCCCAGGGGAAGGGGGACCACAGAGGTGCAATTGAAGCCGCTCTGGAGATGCTGTCCCCTCCAGCTGGCTGCATCTGAAGGGTACCACCACCAACCCCCAGAGAGAGAGAGAGAGAGAGAGAGAGAGAGAGGGAGAGGGAGGGAGGGAAAGCAGTGCACTAGGAGCAGATACACAAATAGTCTGTTATCACAAATTCAATACACAAACAGTATTTGAAAAGTCACACCAACATTTATCTGAAGAAATCAATAAACAGTATTAAGTGGCACTGATTTTCCCTTTACCATCAGAAACAGGAAAAATCTAATAAAGTGCCTGGATAGACATTACTTAAATCAATCACTGACAAATAATTGAATTTATTTGTAACTACAACAAAATCAGAAAATCATTTTAAGCTTCTTTTCAATAGATGTCTTTCCATAGTAGGTAATGCCAAAGCAGGAGGGAAATAAAAGCAAAGGTAATAATATTTATTGAACATTTACTATGTTCCAAGTGTCTCAAATTAAGTACAAGCTACTTTTCCTCATGTGATACCCTATTAAGTAGATATTATCACCTCTTTTTAGATGGAACTGCAATTTAAACATGTTAAAGAAAAGTTCTCCTATAAACTTTTAAGTGAAATAAATCGAATACACATGTGTAAATATTGAATTGTCTCTGGTGTGAGAAACTGAAAGTGAAAATAAAGACCAAAAGAATATTAAATATAGTGAAATAGGAAGAAACTGTTCAAAATTATATAGCAGGTGAGATATTCTGTGGATACTTAAAAAAATTTAAGAAAAAACAAAAAGAGGTGGAGTACTATTAGGAAATGAGCTGAGAGATTAGCAAATAAAAATATTCTTTTAAAATCATGATACACAGTATATTTATCATTGTTCTTTAATAATTTTTGTCATGAGAAATTATTCTTCATAGAACAGCTTTCATATTTTTATTAATATCTGCTTGTGTTATATTAAAATTAAAATATTTTTTTAAGTTCTTGTGAATGCTCACATTTGAAACTATCTGGGATGACATCAATCTCTAGAGCTCCACTTGGCACCCTATCCACTGTAGAAGCCCTAGGCACTAAATAAAAATCCCCAGGACTTATGGTCAGAATAGACCCAGTCAATCCATCAGTTTACTCATAGTCACTGTTACAAACGTAGTCTTAGATGCCTTTCTTGCCCACAATCCCCTCACCTTCTCCCTGGCAGCCATCTGGCCCCTAACCTTTACTAAAGAGGTAGCCCAAGTGAGTGGCTTTCTGGCACCCCATGCCAGCTCGTCACTGTTCAGTGAGTGTCAGACCCAAGGCCAAGGGTCAGTCAGTTCTCTAAGAAGAATCCAACCAAGATATGCAGAATGCACCACCTGTGATGGGCTCTTTAACTAATATCCAAGCAGAGTTGAAGTAAAGCTAGTGTAGAATCAAACCATAAGTACGCTCTACCATGGGCCCATAAAAGCAGGAAGCATGAACAGGGCAGAAAAAGCTATTCGTAAAGAGGAGAATGGAATAGAAACACAAAGACTCAGAGGCAAGACTTCACATGGCCCTGAGAAAAGAAAGCGTCTCCTTTCCTGCTCCAGTCTCTTTGGAGTTGCACCTGTACTTAATCTTGGGCCTTCCTTGTCCATGACATTGTCTTATGATAAGGGCTGAGGATTTAGCTCAGTGATTCCACAGTCAGCCTTGCAAGTGCAAGGACCCGAATTTGATCCCTGGTACCAAAAAAAGAAAAAAAATTGTCATATAATAAATGCTACTTTAGGAGGTACCTGCTGCTAGCAAGAAAAGCTGTTTACTAGTCACCCATTTAACACAAAATAATGTATTAATAGTATAATAGCATTAGCTAACATTTACCACTGTACATTTTAAGTGCTGTGTACTCATTAGCTTATTTCATCCACAAAATAGGGTGTTAATTTTGTCTTCAAAACTCCATTGTGAATTCATTCCTTAGCACAGTGAGAACCTATTCTCACCCTAAAGTAAACTACTTTGGTCATGTTTCAATTCAAAGTTAACTCAGATCTTAAATCCGAGAGGGTTTTCTAACCAGTCTAATTGGCAGGTGGGGGATAATTCATTTCTTTTCTCAACTACAGAAACAAGCTGAAAATAACCACAGAAAACAAAATTTATTCCTGAACCAAAAATTAAAACTTAATAATGTTCAAGCAAATTGCATTGAGCTTTTATCACATTTTGCCCTTGCTGAACATTTTTGGCTCCAGCAGCTGCTCCATGAAATGTAACTGTCACTACAGTGAATAAATAAGCAACTATTGCTGCGATACAGCTGCCCCGTATAACAGCATTAGGGTAAAGCCTTTAGTGGAACCACAACCCAGAAGGGAGCTGCAGTCTTTCTGAATACAAATGGGATTTTATGCAATCTACAGCAATCTCCTTGAGATTAAAGTATACGTAAGAGGGCAAAAGAACTTCACAGTGGACATTAGTATTTGGCCTACCTGATAGGCTTTACCACTTCAAGGACTTTTTCTGAGCCTTATTTCACTCTGATTCCTCTACACCACCCTGCCTCCATGGCCACAGCCCGCTGATCCAAGGCAGGTTGACCAGAGCCTTCCTGGAGACTCAGGAGGGAGTCGGTGTTTAGGAACGAAAGATTGAAATACAGAAGTTGGAGGCTCATGGCCCATGTTCTCTTCCATATAGAATGAAGCAGCCTTCAGAGAGAAGGAAGCCAACACAGAGAGTTAAAGCTGAGGGAAAAAGAAGCCCTCAGGTGTCTCAGGATACTGTTTCCTGGGCTAAGTTGTATCATTGTCCTCCCCGTGTTTTATTCTTCAGTTCCTTCTTGGATCACCTACGCCTGTGACGGTGAAGCGTTTAGGGCTTTCAGTGATGACAAACACCTGGCGAGGCCCAAGTGCCATAAATTACCACCCTGACCTAAGTCAGTAAGCCTCATTCATCCATTTTCATTTAAAATCCTGATATAAGATCATCATTCAATCTCAATTTCTTGGCTTTTTGTGGGGGTGGGTACCAGGGATCAAACTCCGGACCTTACACTTGCAAAACAGGCAGTAGAACCACTGAGCTAAATTCCTGGCCCCTTTCTTGGTTATTTTTAAGAGAAGACATGCATGCTTTTCTTTCCATTGTTTCCATTGCCCACAGATGCACTGACACTGTAGCAAGGACCACCATCTTAACTGTGCCATATCCGAAGCAAAATCCTGGTGGCAAAGCCTATGGGAGGGCACTGACGGCTGGGAAAGCCATCGCAAAGAGGGTTTAATGAGTCTTGCAGTCTCTCACCTTTGTGGCCAGTACTATCACAATGGGAAAGAAGGCAATCTTAGTTAGTTCTGTGATTCTGCTCATAATGTTAGTTGATTCAGTATTCCAGTCGTAGCTCAATGCCAGGGGTCTGAACCACATGCCCTTGCCATGCAAGTATATCTAAGTAGAAGGGAATAGGGCACCAGAACTTCTACCTTCCCAGGTGTCCTTTGGAAAAGACTTTTGTGTTTTGCCAGCCTGTAACTATACTTCAATTTTTTAAGAAAATCATCATTTAAACCCATGATGCCAGGAGGCGTGTCTGAGCTCATTTTTCTTTCTGCAGAACTCTAAGTGAAAGTCCTCTTTATCCTCAGTGCCTCGATGCATTTGAATTCAATGGTTCTCACATTCAGGGAGCAAACAAATCTCTAAAGCACCACAGGTGTGGCCACTGCACAACTGCACTGCCGCCACACGAGAGATGATGACAAATGCAGATTCCCACCTCCACCCCAAATCTACTGGCCAGCACCTACACTGTAACAAGACGCCCACATGATTCACAAACATTTATACTGAACAAGCTCTGTCTATGTGTATTTATTCAAAATGCAGATTTTCAGAGCATGGCTCTAAAGATTCAGATTCTTCAAGTCTAGGGATGAGCTCAGGAATCCACACTTTAACCAAGCAAATTTAACAATTTTTATTCAGGGAGCTGCTGGAGCACACCGTGCAAAATACCAGGATAGGACAGTGGATTGTAAATCCCAATGTCCCTTACTACTAGTTAAAGCAATTTTTTAATTCTTCCAGATCTTTGAGGTCTTGAGGGAAGATAACACTGAGAGGAATGATTCGATCCTCTCACAGAAAACTGACTGTCAAAGAGAACAACGATCAATCCTGCCTCCTCACCACTGAATGAGTCTTCCTTCTGAGTGCAACAGGAAAGAGGACAAGAGTCAGGGAGCTGGGGCAGGGATGGCCAGAGCATTGGCAGCACGTGGGGAAATGTGGGAAGGAAAAGCTGTTCATTGCCCCAAGCTCACCATGGCTGTCTTGGGGATTATATTTCAAGTAAGATAAAATAAGCACGATCTATTTGAAAGAAACTAAAAACTCTCCTGAAGATCCAGAAGAAAATTTTAATAAGTAGAAAGCATATATTATTTCTGGGTAGGAACACAGTATTATAACAGTATCAGCTTTCCTTAAGTTACTCTAGAAATATTTGTTTTGAATTCACAAAATGAAAAATTCACATGGAAAAATAAGCATCTGAAAATAGCCAGAGGAGAATCAACAGGGTTAGAGCTTTACCAGATATGAAAACACAATCTAAAGCTATAAAAATTGAAATGTTTGCCATTGACACCATTATAATCAGACCCTAATAAACAAAGACAATTAGTATACTATAAAAAAAATAACAATGTATTAAATAAGCATGTTTATTGGCTAAGTAACTATTTAGAAAATATTAACAGCGTTGAACCACTTGAATGGCCACTAGCAGAAAATAAATTGCTATTAATGCAAACATAAATTACAGATAGAATAAAACTTCAAACAAAGCACAAAGAATGACAAAGTAGCACATAGGTGAATAGTCTTTTGTTATTAACCAAGAATGCGAAAAGCCTTTCTAAAAATGAAGTAAATCCCAGTACTCATGCAGAGATTACCAAATACCTAAAACTTAAAACATTGTCTTTGAAAAAAAAGTCAAAATAGAAATTTTTAAATTGGAAAAATATTTTGCAACACATGAAACACACTTAAATCAATTATGAAAAAGGGAATAACAGAGAGGGAAAAGTCATAAGTGAGCAATTTATACTAAAAGAGTATAAATGGCCTATAAATATATGAAAACATATTTAATGTTTGTTATTCACAATGAATAAGTGCAAATTAAAACAAAAGTAGGGCACCATTGTGATAGATTAGCGATGACTTTAATAATTTCATAATACT
Organism: Fukomys damarensis; assembly: GCF_012274545.1. Taxonomy (NCBI): domain Eukaryota; kingdom Metazoa; phylum Chordata; class Mammalia; order Rodentia; family Bathyergidae; genus Fukomys; species Fukomys damarensis. Next base: position 28,700,061 of record NW_022900945.1, on the reverse strand, counting down.
TAATCTGGAATCCCATGTATTTTTGGTGAGATTATAAATTTGAACAAAAAATTGTGGAGGCCAACTTGGCAATACTAACTCGAGTGAGAAATGGTGCGCCCTCTAACCAATGGATTTACCGCATAAAAATGTGTGGCTGTGTGTGCAAAGGTGAGTGTGGAAGGGTATTTGTGATGGCAAGAATCTGAAGACGACCTTGCATGGAAGATGAAGTCATATACTTTACTGCTCATCCACGCCACACTATTATGCAACCATGAGCAAGATCAAAGTGAATCCATACGGACTTTCATGGAAGGGTGAGTGAAAAATAACAAGTGACAGGGGCAGCTAATTTCAGAACAAGATATATAATCTTGGATTAAAAGCATCACATCTAAAAACAGTCTTCTCCAGCTTGCAACCAGCCCTCCTACCATGAACCGCATGACCTTAAGTGAGGTACTTAACCCCTCTGTGCCTCAACTTCTGCATATTTAAAATGGGATAATAACAGTACTTATTACATGGGACTGCTGTGAGGACTAAATCAAGTGGTTTTATAAAGCACTTAGCACCTGACTCAGAATAAGCACTTACACAAGAAACTATTCACGGTGGTTACCTCCAGGAAGTAGAGCTGAGTTCTTAACTAGTCTAGGACTTTTATTTTATACTTTTCCTTTCTGTTTGATTTTCAACTCAAACATATTATTATCTTACAATAAAAATTTCTCCGTTTAAACTTAAAGAATCACATGAGAAATTGATCTTAAAAGACTTTTTATGAGTATTTCATTATTAGTCACATTCTCAATGTTAAATTCCCCTCAGACTAAATATCTATAGTCTTTCCTCAAATAATAAAACCAAATAGCAGGTCTCCAGCATCCATAAATCTCACACCACCCATGCAGACAGGAGGCTGAATTTGCCTGGTGAAGGATAACAGCAGTGAGTCGCGAGGCTTTAGTTGACTTATTTGTTGTTATAATAAACCATTATTCATTCATTCTCCAAAGTATATAAGACAGACTGACCTTGGCAGCATTCTTTAGAGTGAGAGGACTATAAGCCAAATATCTAATCATCAGAATCAAAATCTGATTTCTGGATCATCAGAAAAATCGGCCTCTTCTGCTGCCAAATGATCCTCCAGCTGACCACACTTTCAGTCAATCAGAATGTAATCCTATCACAGGTAGTGAGTGAGCGGGAGGATTGCATTTTGTTTCATAGCTGGTCTAAACATGATTACTGCTTTCATCACAGAGCCATATCATCAAGTCAATAAGGATTTTCTATACTGGCTTTTCATGTTGCACAGACTGTATAGAGGAACTTGAGTAATTCCAATTTGCTACACAAAACCCAGCTCTGCAGAGAAGAGATTAGTCCCTGTTCACCTTGGCTTGTTTAGGATAAATCATGGTGCTACTCACCAGTTCATAGGAACATTTCTTTCCTTCCAAATATGGCAAAAACTCATCTATTCTAACTCTACTTAAAATTAAATTTCCCTTTTAAAAACAAGTTTTTAAGACACTTCTGTTACTCAAGCCATGAATGTTGTGAAAATCACACTACCCATGCCATTATTTGCACATCCTTCCACTTCTTTAAAACATGTAACAGTCTCTGTTTTGGATCCCAGAGTTGCTGAGCACAGTAGATAGTAGCCTAACAGGATTTTTTCTTTATAAAAACCAGCAACATTCAACTACCAAAATATTCTTTCAATCTCAAAACTTTTGTTCAGGCCCTACCAGAAGTGGACCCATCATTTATTGCCCAAAGTTCATGCCCCCTAGAGCCTGCTATGAAAAGATGAGCCAACATTGCAAGTAATATTTTCTTGAAAAGTCTTGTATGTTGTCATGAAGAATAGAAAAGGTCTTAAGCACTCCCAGAACAAGAGAAGAAGCATATATCTTAGTCTCCTTCGTAAAATAGGTAAATACTTGTTCAGGGGGGCGGGATCTGAAAGAGAAGAAAAATAAGTGCATCAGGTACTGTGGAATGTTCTTTAACATAATGAAATATTTGAGACTATGTAACTTCTAAAGAAAGAAGAGTATTTAGAGTATTTTGGAGGCTGCCAAGTCTGGCAAGGGCCTTTGTACCCCTTCGCTGATAGAAGAAAGCAGAAGGGCAACTTCACTTTATAACAAATCCAATCTGGGAAAGCAAGACCTCACTCCTGTGAGAAAGGCACCAATTCTCCTTAAACTCCCAATCACCTCTTAAAACCCTCAATCCTCAAAAAACACCACAATAGCAATCAAATTTCAACATGAGCTTTGGAAGCAAGGACAGAAGTCAAATCTTAACAAGTGCCACCCCAAGAATTTTCTTCCTACCTTCAACTTCTCACTCATTCTTATAGACAGCTTTCACTGGGAAGAATGCAAATATTCCATACTGAAGCAAAACCAAAAACTTCCAATGGACTCCATGTTTCTGTCCAGCTTCTGCACTCATTTCGCAGCAAAACTTCCAGGAAGTTGCCAGTGGTCACCATCTCCACTTTCTCCCTTCCCAATCTCTCTGCACCCCACTCTAATCTGATTTTTGCTTCTGTCACTGCACAGTTACTCCTCCTTCCAAGGTGAACTGCATGTTGCCAAATATAGTGATCATTTTTTGGACTTCATCCACCTGACCTTCTTAACCACCACTTCTATAAAATACAGTAGTTCCTTCTTATGGTTTCAGTTACCTGTGGTCAACTACAGTCCAAAAATACTAAGTGGAAAATTCCATAAATATACAGTCCATTTAAATTGAACACCATTCTTAATAACATAATGAAATCTCATGCTATTCTTCTCCATCCTTCCCAGGATGTGAGTCACCCTTTTGTCCAACATATCTACAGAGTACCTGCTACTTGCCCATTAGTCACTTCATAGCTGTTGTACTGTATAACAGTCCAACTATAATGGAGCTTGTGCTCAACTAATCCTCTTTTATTTATAATGGCCTCAAAGACCAAGAATAACAATTACTGGTGATTTTATTACAGAATATTATTATAATTAGTTTATTTTATTATTGCTGCTATTAATCACTCTCTGTGCCTAATGTGTACACTAAGCTTTATAATAGGTGTATATGTGTAGGAAAAAATATATTTTCAGTTTTGGCATTGTCTATAGTTCCAAGTTTCCAAAGGGCACATCACACATATGAGAAGAAAAGGCCTACTGTATACAATTATCATTTATGATACCACAATGTTGTGGTTTTCTTATAGAACATGAATGTCAACTTTTTGGTTTCATTTACCATCTCATCATCCTCTAATTCCTCTCTAAATCTGTCAAAATTCACACTAGGTCTAAAGACTATTCCTGTTTCTGTTTGTTTAGTTTTTGTGTTGCTTTGTTTGTTTTTGTGGTGCTTTTTTTTTTCTCATTGAGTTTATTGGTACTTTTTAGATATATAGTATATTTACATTCATCATTGGGATCCTGTACCTTTACATGACAGGTCTTGGTTCTCATTTTTCCCCATACCCCTGCCCTTCCTTCACCCCCTCCACCCTTCCCCATTTACAAAAACCTTTTTTCCATTTTTTCATTTTCTCATATTTTTTCTTTGCCCTTGTTTCCTTTCCCCTGCACTTCTCACTTCCCCTACATGTTTAGCCCTTTTTTTCCTAATACCAAATAGTTTCTCTGGTGTGAAAAACTAAAAGTGTTTTTGTAGTTCTAATGATTCAACCTAAGACCTTTCACTGAGCCACATTCCCAGAACGCCCATCCTTTTCAGTACTTCATCCTGAGCTACATCCCTATCCCTTTTTTTTTTTTTTTTTTTTTTCATTTAAAGACAAGGTCTTGCTTAATTCCTAAATTGCCCAGGTTGGGCTTGAAGTTGCTACCCTCCTGTCCCAGACTCCATGAATACTGGGTTTACAGGTATGCATTACTGCACCCAGCTCAGATTCCTCTTTCCTATCTTCTCTCATTCCCTTGCATTTGTGTCTTTAAATACTATTCAAATAGTAATAACTTCCTGGAGGGGGCCTCGAGTACAAATCTTTCCTTTAAAGTTTAGTTGGCCCTCCAACTGTTTGTCTGATATTTCCACACAAAAATCTAACAGAAATCTCAATTTTAATGTATCCAAAGAAAATTGTTAATGTTCTACCCCCAAGCCCTGTTCTTCTTCCAGTACTTTGGTCTCAGAAATGGTATTTTATGGGCCCAATTTTTTACCCAAAAATTAAAAGTAATTCCTAACCTCTTTCTATCATTGCCCCCTATATCAGATTATCAAGTTCATCAATTCCAACTAAAATCCATTTATCTCCATCACTATTCCTTCTTCCCTCACCTAAGGCATCATCTCTCACCTATCTTCCCAGTTTCCTACTTATCTCTCTGGCTGACAAGAAAATCTTTTAAAATATTGCTCCGATTATGCCCCTCTCCTGTTTAAAACTTTCCAATCATGCTCTGTCCCTTTGGATGCTTCCTTTCAAGCCCAGTATGACTTGGGCCCTGACGTGGATGAATTCCTCTTTCTCTCTACATAATCCACACACAATGGCTTTCTTTATATTTCTTGAACACATCAAGCTTTATCTCATTTCAAATGTTTGTACTGTGTGTTCTACCTGGCAGGTTCTTTTGAATCTTCCTGAGACTGCTTCTTTCTGGTCACACTGAGTCTCAGATTAATCGCAACCATCCCAGGCAGCTGTCCAATCCCAACTCCTTCTGTCACTGTCATGACAAGCTCCTGTTTTCATTCCCACATAACATTTGTAACTATCGTAACTGTCAGAAATTAGTATTTTGTATGTATTTGTCTCTTCTCTGATTCCTTTGCCTTCATTGGAACATACAGTCAGTGAGAAAAAGGACGATGGCTATTTTAAATCTCTACACCTTAAACAGTGTTTAGCACATAACAAAAGCCTAATAAATATTTGTTAAAAAATGAATAAGTGAATGAATGACATAATTAATACATGTGTGAGCTTTGCACCCATTTGTTTAATCATTTTAAACATTTTCACATCCTTTATTATAATATTCAATTTTGAAGCGAAAGGCAGTCTAGTATGTCCTTGCCCTGGAGGAGGGTCATCCCCAAAACCCAACTCACCAAAGCCTAACATGGAGAAGCCAGGTGAAGTAGATAAAGGAGAAGCAAAGTTTCAGATCTTTGTAATTGTGGCATTAAATAATTTCCTGTGGGTATTCAGAGAGCTGAAAAAAGGTAGCTTTCGAAGAACGTTGAAGATAAAAGACAGACTGAAATAATTAGGAGGTAATTACTATAGAAAATGAAATTACTGTAGGAACAAAGTAACTCATTTATTTTGAAATTGAGAAGGAATAAAAAGCTAAAGATGTAACAGAATCAAGGAAGAATTATTTGAATATGGTTAAGAGCATAAACTGTGCATATATGAAAGGAGAAAAGGAAAGAAAAAGTGGGACAGGGAGAGAGAAAAGGTGGGAAAAACAAAGATGAAAAGGAGAGGAGCAGACAAGATTTTATGGGAAAGAAGGAAAAAAAGAAATCTGAATCAATAATCAGAGAGAGAAAAGACCAGGGGTTCTGTGAAGGCTGGAGAGAAGACCACAAAGCGCAGACCCGGAAACGGAATCTGTGCTAGACCTGAGCTTTTGGGATATACCTCACACAGCTTGTACAGAATGTAGTTTGCTTTGTATCCCCATTTCTGGTGTAACAGATTATTCAGTCTGAAGTTTTGAGTGAGTTAGCAGATCACAGAACAGAACTGTCAAAGTGATGCCAACACCCAGACAGAGGACTCCAAACCTGTCCAGTCTTTATACCTTAAGAAAGTTGTACTGGGAAAGTATTTTGAAGGAAAAGCTCTGCAGTCGATCCATTATTCCCTGCCCCTCCAGGGTAGGAGCTCTCTGACCTTTCAGCTCAAACTCACCCAAAGGTGTTCCAACTGGATCACTGAAAGGTGGAGAGCTTGTGTATACCCCCTGTATTTCTGGAACTGGCCTAGGAAACAAAACCTGATGCATTTCTGAAGAATATGGGAATGAGAAGCTTATCAGCCCCACTGGTACTTTGTAAGAGCGGGAAGCTGTGTGTAAGAGGTACCTGCATCCCACCACCAGCAGGCACTTCCCACCATGGATCCATGGCAAGTGCTGCCCCAGAAAACAACCTGGAAGATGGGAGGATGCCAGTGAAAAGGGTTTTCTGTATGACTAATCACTGGATATCTAGGGGAGGAGGAGCTATTAACCACTAGGAAAAATATGCTTCTCAAATTATGGTTAGGAGTCCCAGCATAGAGCTTCCTGAAGACCCAGGGGAGCTGGGACATAAGAGTTGCCTTTGAACATCTGAACCCAGAAAATGCAAAACCATCCAGGAAGAGCTTTCTATTCTTACTTTTCCCACCTACTCCTTTGTGCTCTAAAAGTGAAGGGCCAGAAGCTGTGAGTAACAAAAGAGAAAGAGGAGACCATTGTTCTTACCAAGGCAGCTCCTCTCTCAGCAGAAACAGACAGAAAGGAGAATATTTAATTTGACTCAAGTTAGGTTTTAAGTAGAACTGAGAATTCTAGCTATAGAATATAGTTTAGAAAAGTCATGGAGTCTTCTATAGATCATGTTTTTGATCTGTAGATAAAAAAAAAAAACTAATAATAACCTTATCTAAAAAAGTGGAGGGCCAGGGATGTAGCTCAGTGGTGCAGCACCTGGCTGACAAACTGGAGTCCCTGAATTTGATTCCCAGCACCAAAAATAGAAAAAAGAAAGAAAGAAAGAGAAGAAAAGGGATAGCCGGGGAAGAAAAAAAGAAAAAGAGAAAACGAAAGAGGTACATACCAAGTAAATCTCATAAGTCTGCTTAACATTTGTTCAGGGTATTTGTTATACCCCATGTAGCCTGCCACTTAAGGTGTTCAGTATGCTTTTGATCAATGATTAATGCAAATAAAATAATCTTAAAATACCAACTACTTTATATAATGTTTAACATATCACTTCTCACACCTTTTTATGCTTCCTTTAGTATTTACAACAGTACCTCACTGTAGGTACTATTTTCCCTGTTTTATCCATAGGGAAATAGGGGTGGAGACGTACCTCATAAACTGGATCTGTGAACTAGAAGAGCCACTAGATAACTGAGTTCCAAAAAGAATGGAACAGAACACAAGTAGTAATGAGGAGAGCTAGCGTTTGTACCCAAGCAGAGAGATACACTGACCTGAGAGATATACTTTTCACCTCTACGTTTTTCTACCTTTGCAAATTAGCAAATATTTACTGTGTGTCTGACAGTGGGGTGTTCAAAAACAAGAAAGCCAGACATTGCCCTGTCCTCAAAATGTTTACATTCTAGAAAGGAAAATCAAATAATAAACAAGGAAGTAAATCAACACCAGAGTCACAGAAAAAGCAGTTTGCTAGGGGGCAAACGAAAGTTCTTAGTGACATGCGAGCAGACCTGATGCGATGGCTTATATCCAAATGTTTTCCAAGGGCCTTGTGTGCTTCAGAGAGGGCCTTTGGGAGGTGAATGGATTATGGTTGCTCATACCTGCCTGGCTTGCTGTGAGCGGGTGGGATCCAGAGAGGCAGAGAGGCAGGCCACCGGGGTCGTAGCCTGGAAGGGTTTTATCTCCCTCCTGGACTTTAATCTCCCTTCACTCTCCTTGCTTCAGTCCTCCCTGCTGTCAGGAGCTCTCCACCACCAGGCCGCTGTACCATGCCTTCCTGCTTTGGAGCCAGCCTACTAACGACTGAAATGTGAGTCACAATAAAACTCTCTTTTCTTAAGTGGTAGGCGTCAGGTGTTTTGTCCCAGCAAGGAGGCAAAGTAACTAAGACACATAAAGTATGGGAAGAAACAAGCCAGCCATGGAAAGGGGATTTTAAAAATCAAGTAAAACATCAGACATGCTTTAAATCGAGGGAAGACTGACCACGGTTAAAATGTGCAATGATTTATGTCCTATGCTTTATGAAATGACATCAACATCTACTCAAGGAACTGGAAGAGTGAACCACCACCACCCCCGCGCACACACCCTTCCCTCCACCACCACTCCAAGTTGGGATGAGGGTCTGAGAGTCTACTGCTGCTAAGATTTTTTTGTTTTGTTTTGTTGGTTTTTTTTTTTTTTTGGTACTGGGAGTCAAACTCAGGACCTTTCGCTTGCCGGGCAGGCACAGCTGAGCTACATCCTCAGATCTGCTGCTAAGAATTTAATGAGCTCTTAGGAGTCTCCTGCAGGCCTTTGTACTTTTCCTAGCCAGGGAAGCATCCACAAACACACACCCAGCTCAGAGGTGGCTCCTGTTGTTTTACTCATTTGGGGCCTAAAGAAAGACAATTTGGGGTTGGAAAGAGAGGAAGGGAGTTAAACAAGTATTATGCTACATTTGAAAAGCAAGGGGTACCATTATGGGAACAATACACACAAACAACTCTGTGCTGAGAAAGTTTCTTGCATGAGTTTCACCTGCACTGATCTTTGTGAATTAATAGTATCTTTACATTTGTGTGTGTGCACATGCGTGTGCATGTGTGTGTGTGTCTCAACTTTTTTAATTTTTAATTTTCTAAAAAAAAAAAAAAACCTGGCAGTATGTTTATACCTCTCACTTCTGAGACAACTCCCTAAGTGACTGCACTTTGTGTTAGGAGGCCCAGCCTGGATGACTCTACAAAGATCAGACTTCACCTGTGGATATGAAGCTAGGTGTGAGCAGTGAGGGGAGCTTTCTGGGGAAGATCATATTCACTCATATTTAAAAATTGGGATTGGGAACCCTTCTCCATTGTTGGTGGGAGTGCAGACTGGTGCAACCACTATGGAAGTCAAAATGGAGATACCTCAAAGAACTGGGATTAGAGGTTCCATTTGACCCAGCATCCCTCTTCTGGATATCTTTCCAAAAGAATTAAAAGAATCATACCACAGTGAGGTATGTGCACCCATGTTTATAGCGGCACAGTTTGTAATAGCTAAAACTTGGAAACAGCCCATCTGCCCATCAGTTGGAAATTGGATAAAGAAGATGTGGTTTTTCTATAAAATGGAATACTACTCAGCCATAAAGAATGAGAAAGTAGATTCATTCATAGGTAAATGGGTACATTGACGATATGCTCCTAAGTGAAATAAATAAGTCGCACATGTGTAAATACCGAATAGTTTCTCTGGTATGAAAAACTAAAATAGTACTCAAGATCCTAATGGGACAGTTAGCAATGTGAAATAGGAAGAAAAGGACCAAAGGTGTAGAGACAGTGAGAAGGATAGGGAAAGGGGAATAAGGGAAAAGGAAAAAAATATGAGAAAATGTAAACATGGAATTCAAGTGTTTGAAGGTGGGGAGGGGAGGAGGGGGTGAAGGGAGGGTGGGGACAAGGGAAAAAAATGAGAACCAAGACCTGTCATGTAGAGGTACAAGATCCCAATAATGAATGTAACTGTACTGTCTACCTAGAATGTACCAATAAATTCAATTTAAAATAAAAAAAAAATTGGGGTTGGGGAGTTAAGATCCACCTCTGCAGATAGAGGATGAGTAGAGAGTCATATGATGGAAATTAGAAGAAGGACATACTCTTGCTGAAAGGGCTGACAAGTAGAATATAAAATCAGTAACTAGCATATTTATTCATGAGAACCCCTAGTTAAAATTTATCTTTTCTGCCAGTTATGGTGGTGCAAGCCTGCAATCCCAGCACTCAGAAGACTGGGGCAGTAGGATTGCCACAAGTTCCAGGCCAACCAAAACTACGTAGCAAGAACCTATCTCAAAAAATAAAAACTAAAAAGCAAAAAATAGAAATAGAGCTTTTTTCAAATGGGAAGTGGAATAGCAGTTGGAGCAGGGAGGGGTGAGGGGGAAAGGGACAAAAAAGAATTCAGATGTGTTATACACATGCACAAAGTTCCCGCAATAGATGTAATCATTATGCACTACAAACACATACTAATAAAAAAATAAGTATATAGATATAAAATAAAGTTTATCTTTTCAGATGGGTTTTTCCATGGAATGTGGGGAAAGCCAAATTAGAGCCCAAGTGAAATATCCCATCTCTAGCCTAAAATTTCTTCAAGTCAGTAATAACACATCTGTACAACCCTGTGAGAGGGTTGTTAGGGAATCAACCCTGTGAGAGGGTGCTGTTAGGGAATTGATCATGTTAAAGTATGCTGTGACGCCGCCTCACAGGCTGCATTCTCCTGGTACATCTTGGCTCCTAAAATGACCTCATGCCCTTATCTCTGGTTTCCCTCCCCTCCAAGGCCACACAGGTCCAGGAAAGTTGAAACCTGTGTCTGCAGGACTGGGCCCATAAAAGCTCTCTGGCCTGTGATAGGTTAAAAGTAGCTCACTCCTCATAAATAAGCAACAGCCCACCCCAAAACCGATAAAAGGACCTTCCTTTCTTTGTTCTTCTCTCTCCTTCTGCTTCTTCTTCCTCCTCTCTCTCTCTCTCTCTCTCTCTCTCTCTCTCTCTCTGCCTTCCTGCCTACTGCTCGCCCCCCTGCAATAAAGATCTCCTGCCGGACCTCTCAGTGCGTGAGTGGCCTAATTGGGAAGGGGCACCCGAAAGGGCACGCGAACCCCCTTTCAGGTGCTGTGGGTTTAAGGGGTGAGCAGCAGGAAAAGTGTGAGTAGCTCACAACCTCCTTCCTCTGAAGCTGTGTGGAAAGACCTGCATTCTATGGCGGATCATGGGGACCTCGAGCAGGAAGTTCACGGAAACGGCATGGGAACTTGGAGGAGGACGTGAAGATGCGGTGGAAAATTTGAGAGCAGGTATGAGACAACCTTCTCCCTTCCTAAATCTTCGGAGGGGTAGGATCCTGTGGGGGGTGAATATTTGAATCGTCTGACCCCAGACCCATATTTAAAACTGAAGTTGCCGTTTTAGCCCTCTCGGGACAGTGTGTTCTCCCTTTTGCATAGAGATCTCTGGTAAGAAGCCACATATCTAAGTTCACCTCTCCCCAAGGAGAGAAACCCACTGCTCAGTCCTCCAGCATTGTCTGCCACGGCCAAACCTGGAAGCTTACCTAGGGCGAAGAAGGGACTGGCCTGAGGAGCCTTTGCTTTTTGTGCCTTTTATTTGGAACCAGGCAGAAATGGGTCTGATAATTTACTGCTTTCAATTCTTTGGTGGTTTGTTGTTGTTTGTTTGTTTGCTTTTTCTTTCTTTCTTTTCTTTTTTTTTTTAAGACAGAATCTCACTGTATAGTTCAGGTTGGCCTTGAACTCACTATGCAGCCCAGGCTGGTCACAAACTCACAGCAATCCTCCTGCCTCAGCCTCCTGAGTCCTGGGATTACAGGCATGCAACACCATACCCAGTTCTTTGGTATGTTTGCATGCACATGTGTGTGCACATGAGTGTGTGAGTCGGATTTTTCTTTTTCTGCTAAGAATGTAATGACTCAGTCCAGGTTGATGATCTCTAACATACACATATCATATTTCCTTCTTTACCAGTGCTATAATAAACATTCTCATGGCTGGGAGTCCACCCTTCCTATGGTTGGGTTCATCTTTATAAAAAATATATTGACAAGGGAAAAGTAACCATTAGGCCTGTCAACTTAATTTAAACAAACTGATAGCTGAGCAAATGGAGACTTCTGTATACTAGCATTTCTTGTTCTTCTACAAAGGATCGTATTTATGTTCAGACAAGGGGCCAATTTGTTCTCAAATCAAATCCAGTCTACTTTTATCTAGAGCCTTACATCTCTAGGCCTTCGGGGCCTCTGCGTCCTCATATGTCCCGTACAGTGTCTAGCCCTCCAGTGGCACTGAGCAAAAAAAAAAAATCAAAGACTTAACAGTAGTTAGATTTTAATTTCATTACTTTGCATTTTAACCTGCCCTCTAATTAGAGGATGAACTGAGGAAAATTTGATTACTTTTTCAATATGCCTTCACGTGACATTCTTGATTATGGCCATGTTGCGTTTGAACAACTCATATGGTCCTCCTGAATACAGCAGGCAATCATCCCATGCAGACAAAAGCTGAAGTATCGCCCTTAAACACAGAAAAAGGAAAATTTGGGGTGGGTGTGTGTGTGTGTGTGTGTGTGTGTGTGTGTGTGTTCTTGGGCATGTGCGTTGTTTGCTTTGTTTTTAGTTTGGTTTTTTTCTTCCTTTCTCTCTTTCTGTTTTTTTACTAGAATTGGCCCTGTAGGTCTCAGCTCTATCATAAGATTAGTCACACTGCATCACCCAAGCAGCCAAAGGTGTCAGAAACACGCCTCGTCTGGCCCCAGTCTTGTAACAATTCTCTTTTGTTTTACAGGACCAGACACATGACCTTTCCTTCAGCCAGGAGCGAGTGGGTAAATGGATTACTTGACTGACCGAGTATGACAGTGCTGTGAGAAATGTACTTAGAATATATTTTGCAAGTTAAAAGCGGCACTGCCCATTAGGAGACTATGATGTTAATTGGGGTTGCCATCCAGGTATGGAAGCTGTTCTCCTGTAATCATATGTTGTAAAGACTTGCTTGGATCGTTCTTTGGATGGAGATGGCCCTACAGAACTGAGTCCAGTTGGACATGTAGGACCTGAAAACAATTTACAAATCTCAGCACTTAACTCCTGTGACTGCGTTTCCAAGAAAGGCAGGAGACTGGGTCCCCTCCTGCTGCTTGACTGACTCCTAATGTCCTCGTGGATTCAGGCAAATGAGGGAAACAAGGAAATAAATGCACTCAGTCTCACGGCACAGTCAACCCATCCCCATTCAAACAAAAAGCACCATCTCAAGCCGAGTGAAATAAAGGCCGTTGTATTACTCTGCATCATATATAGAAATAAATCCTGCAAACAGCCAAAAAGACAGTACCATCAAAATGTAAAGACAAAAGCTAGCACCCTCCAGCAGAAATTTTAATAGCAAGTTGGGAAGCAATAACAGCAATGAAAGGACAAAGTCTTACCAAATCTTTACAGACATTTCATAACTCCTCAGCCTCCTTCTATGAGCTTATTTAATATATTATCTTTACTGTCGAAAGGTTCAAGATGAGATTCCATGAGTTTAAAATCTATGATCCATTAACAAATAAAGGCTACAGCCAAAGGATTTCCTTGTGAAGAACAGCAAAAATGCTAAGGGAGAGACACCTGCCTACCTAGCAATTCAAAGATTCCCTTCTCCTGCTTTTACTGAGATAAAGATGACTCTTCTGTCTCAGAGGAGATCAAAACACAGAAAGAAAACAAGTCCAGAGGAAGGATTATCGTGTATACAAACCTTTTTCCTGAGATTAAACTGGATAATCCACGGGGGCAAACTGGTGAACGACAGCTAAACATTCGTCCGCGTTCTCTTCTAGTCTGTCAATGTAGACATATGTAAGTGACTTGGAGGAATTAAACTACAAAATCCCAGCAAGACAAAGTGCAGACAATTTACAACCCAGTGCCTGCAGCTGAGGAGAGATTTCTGATGGACTTACCTAAGAAACAATTATAAATGAAAGGGCTTCTCAGGTGGAGAGATTTTTTTTTTTTTTCATTTCTCAGAAGACACACAGCCAGGAAGTCTTTTCACCAAAAAGTAGAGAGATCTATAAAACCTTCTGTAATCACGTCATTGATGGAGTCAGGAGTCGCATTTGCAAAACTGGAGAACAGCATATCTCCAGAATCCACTGGGATCTTTGCAGTAGAGAAAAAGAAACAATAGCTCAAGCTAAAACACACATGGCTGATGAAGTCTGTGCTCCTTAGCTGCGAACCAGGAAAAGCATAGTGAATCCAAAGGCCGTCTGCTTCCGAGCTAGATGAATATGAATTCAGAATGGGGTTCCACCAACTCTAGTTTTTAACCTCTCTGAGCCATAGTTTCTTCAATTTTAAAAAGACAGGCATATCAGCAGCTTGAAATTATTACAGAGCCAGTGTATAACAGATGGTCAAAAATATTATATCTTGGTCCATTTTGAACAATTACAGGCTGAAAATGGGAAAAGTAAAAATTGCCACTGTCTATACCAGGTAGTGAATAAGGTAAGCAAAGTAAAGAGAACAAACTACAGTTGAAAAAACAATACTCTTGAAAGGAAAAAGGAAAAAATCCTGAATTCAACTCCGGGAGGCTTCTACTTTTGTCATTCTGCGTTCCTTGCTGTTTGAGCCTCCACTTTCTCATTGAAAACTGAAAAGTTTTAACTAGATGGCTGATCTTTGGGCCTTTTCTGGCTTTGAAGTTCTGTGACTTCACTAATGGTCGTTATGACTGGCAATGTCAGTGTCACTGTATAGACACTTACAGCTCGATACTTCCGGTGTTAAGAGCAGCAGCATTGAAGAGCAACGTGAAAGGGTTCTGACGCTGGACTGCTTGGGGTTTGAGTGGCCAATTTGCCATTTACCTCTAGGACCTGGAGATTTAACCTCTCTCTATGCATAAGTCACTTATCTTTAACATGAGGAAAGTTATCGTTTTATCATCATACATCGGTTACGAAGACTTTGTGAGTAAATCATAGAAAAGTGAGAAAACCGTATCTGGCACACTGGAAGCACTTGGTAAATGATAGCTGCTCATTGCTGGTGGTGTTGTTATCTATTAAAGAAGATGCAATGATCACTAAACACAGTGGTTTTACCAACTTTGGATTTAAAATATCATGGTTTTGTCTTTGTATAAATAAGTGTTCAGTCAATTACCTTTCTGTGTGCCTGTGGTGCATTCAGTCCCCATCTGATTCGTTGTAAACCCAGAGCATTGACTGTCCCTACTTCTGCATCCCAAGCGGGCAGGTTCAGGGACAGTTCTGCGTGTGACACAAATCTCTATATATGGCGAGACCAAACCAGGAAAAATGTACTGTTAAGCAATGTCATAATATGTGAAAAGGTCAGACAGCTACACAAGCATTCGGCTGAGACCTGAGAAAAACCAAACAAAGATTTGAGTGCAAAAGACATAGCAATTTCAAAGTAAAGGACACTGAAAACTTTTTAAACAGGCACTTTCTGAATACTACAAAACCTGAGAAAAATCTGTATCAGCATATCATGACCCCACAGCAATACTGCCCAAACTGTTAAAACCAGTGGTAGGTCTAGCACAGATTATTGGTTTCTTTTTTTTTTTTTCTTTTTTTTTTTTTTCCCCAGACCTTGCATTTGCGAGGTAGACACTGGAACCACTGAGCTAAATCCCCATCCCTAGAGCAGATTTTTATGCAAACTAATTTGTGTTGGCAACAGATATCCTTTTCTCTTAATATTTCTAAAATATCCTTAATGGCATTTTAATTCCTTAGTATCTGTGAAGTTCTGACCTCAACAATCATGGTCAGCCAAGGTACAATTAGGTGAGGTGA
The DNA here is from genome assembly GCF_012274545.1 of Fukomys damarensis. Taxonomy (NCBI): domain Eukaryota; kingdom Metazoa; phylum Chordata; class Mammalia; order Rodentia; family Bathyergidae; genus Fukomys; species Fukomys damarensis. Next base: position 28,684,721 of record NW_022900945.1, on the reverse strand, counting down.
ACACCCGGGATTATCTCTGCCTGTATATATATATATGGGTACTCGGGTCCTTGTGCTTGCAAGGCAGGTGCCGTAACCACTGAGCTAAATCCCCAAAGGATTTATATTCTAATCCAAAAGTAATTATAACCCAGCACAAGAGCTAGTCAGGAATGACCCTATGTGTTTCAGACATGAAAAAAATCAGTACAGACTCAAGGAAATGGGGGTAGCATTCTTTGTTAATATGTTTCTGGGGCTGACTTATCAATAGTATCTTTCCTCTTAGTTTTCCTAGACTTCCCCTTTAGTTCTACTTTTAAATTTTCTCAACATATTCTTCAAATCTTAGTTGGTTCTAAGTCCAGATGTGAAAACAATTTGTTGCTGATCTGGAGAAACCATTTCAACTCTTTCATATATTTTCTTTGGTCTTCATCACTTAGAACATTATGTTCTTTAAATTCAATTAATTAGAATATTATAGTTCAAAATAATGGAGACTTTCCAAATCTCTTAATAAAATGTTCTTGAAAATACAAAAGGAAATCTAAATAGAAACTCCAAGAATATCCAGAAAACAACAAAAGTGGAATCATAGTATTTGAAACACTATGGGAAATGGCTACAAAAGAAGTGAAGGATTATAATAGTCTGAAAAAACAAAAGAAAAGGAAAATGTACAAATAAGGCATGGAAATAAAAAATACAATATAAGCTTAACAAATGCAGAAAGATGGAAGATGAAATTACTGAAGATAAACAAAAATGAATAACTCAGAGCAGCAGAAAAATAGTGCTAGACAATGAGTTAAAAACTCGTTTAAAATACCAAAAAAGTAAATTAATTTACTTTTATTAATTCGTTAATGACTAATAAAACATAGAAAAGCAAAATCATCCAAGACAAGAAATCGAAATGGTAAAATAACTCATATTCAAAGAAAATTTGAAGAATCACAATATACTTTTAAATTTCAGATACTGAACAAACTTCTACGAAAATAGGTTACAACAGAGTGACTTTGATGGCCTGAAAGAATTAGAAAGATACTTCATTTTTCTCTTTCAGTGTGCTTCCCTCAAGCTCAAAAATAGGGGGTGGATTTGGACAAAAACTATACCACTGGATTTCTAAATCGCAGGTACTGCTAAAACATGCCAAGTGGATACATCTTTCTTTCCCACATCCACTTGAAGACTACAACCCCAAAAAATCTACAGAGCAAATCTAAGGTATTGAGGGAGGAAAGAGGAGAGTGGTACTGATTCATTGCATTGTACCAATCAAAGTCTTTAGATGTTAAGGACATGAAAAGACGCCCAGAAAAATTATATGTTTGTTTTCATATACCTCATCACTTCAGAATATAAGAGATCCAGAAATGCCAGTTACAAAAGGACTTCATACTTCAGTTCTGCCATGATACATTAGGTAGGCTACCTGAAATTTCCCACTTCTCACTGTCCTGAGAAATCACCATGAACACTCACGAGAAGAGTTAACTAGGCAAAGGACATCCCAAATGTCATTCTGACAAATATCAGGTGTCAATTCCAGAAAGCCTCTGGACTCAAAATCTATGAATCCTTCACAAGGATTAGAGTTGCGGCGAAAAAGAAAAATCAAAATCCTCTCTGCTAGACAAGCAAACTCAAAGCAAAGTCTTCACTGACCTTTAGAAGCTCAAACTGCCCATATATCTTACAAAATTTCATTACTGATGAGTTATTAAAATAAAGATAATAACCAGCAAGTTTTATTTTGGTGTCTGGAAAGATCCTCCTTCTTTTTTCCATCACATATTTTTCCAGGTTAAATAATTTTGTTGCCCAACCTCTACACTTGGGCCCTCAAGTCCAAAGAGTTTCTCTCTGGAAAACTATCACTACATTAGATCTTCATGGTGTGTTAATAAATTGGAACATGTAATTCACTCCAAACAAGAAAGCACTTCTGTGGTCTGTGTGACTATTAACAGTAACTGTAAAGTTGAGAAGATTGTGAGATGCCTCACAGAGCAGTAAAGCACACTTCTGGGAGTGTCTGAGTGAGTCTCCGGAGCATACCCTGGAGACTCTATCTGTATCTGGGTCCTCCCTGCTGCCTGTTTGGCCCTCTTTCCAACATGCTGCCTTTGCACCCTCACAGAGTGAGTGGTCTTGCTCCATCACGCCCTCCCACCATGGTGTTTCTGCCTTGGAGCCAACCAGTCCTGGAATGAAACCTCAGAACCATGAGAAAAAACAAAATTATTCTCTGTTAGACTATGGGTGACAGGTAGTTTGTCCTAGTGAGAGGAAAACCTAGTACAGTTTGAATGTTTGTGTTTCTTCAGAATTCATGTTCTGAAACACAGACTCAGTGATAGTGTTAGAAAATGTAGCTTCGTGAGGTGATTAGGTCATGGGATTGGAACCTGCCTAAATGAGATTAGTGCTTTATATAAAATAACCTTCTACTATATGAAGACACAATGAGATGGTATCACCTATAAATTTGACACAAAATCTGCCAGAATATCAACCGTGGACTTTCAGCAGCATTGCAGGAAATAAACTTCTATTTTGTAAAAATTACCCAGTCTATAGTATTCCTTTTTTTTTTTTTTTTTTTTTTGGTACTGGGGATTGAACTCAGGACCTTGCAATTAATTGTGAGGCAGGCAGTGGCACCACTGAGCTAAATCCCTGGTGCCAATATAGTATTTCATTATAGTAACCCAAATAGACTAAGACATGCTTCTTCTTGATTTCTGTCTATAGCAAACTGATATATCCAAAACAAAAGTTTCAAGTCCCGAGCTTTTTCAAAACAACTGGTAGCTCCTGGTATGCCTTATTGCAGATACATTGTGCTGAAGATTTTCAACTTTCCCCATTATACTGCCTCTTTTCCCTTCTTCACTCTAATCTCTGCCCTGGGAGATCATCTGTGTGAACCACATTAACTGTTCCATGACCTCTGACTCTTGCCTAGATTGAGCCAAAGTAGAGTACTTGCTAGAGACTAAAGGGAAAAGAGTGATAGCCTCCTTCCAGCAAGGTCACTGAGATAAAGTTGTATCCATCCACCAAGGAGGCCAACACAAAATTCACCATCTAATCCCTTTGGGGTCTCAGCATGGCGACAGTTCAGTTGCTGCCAAGACACTGAGTTATTGCTGCATCTCTACGTGAATCACTGCAAATGGTCCCTTTGTAAGTAGCACTCCTATGATTATTTATGTTGAAGGTGAAGTCTGTTTTCCATGGAAGTAGAACAAATTCACAGTCTTGATTGGGGAGTTTCTAAAACTATATACAAGACAAATTTTGTCCATCAAAATATAAATATCCACCTGCCTTTCCAAACAGACAGCATTGACTCCCACGTCAAAAGCCAACAGCTTTTCTCTAAAGAAATTGAACAGATGGGAATAACAAATGTTATGAACACCAACATCCTTTGCCCTATCCCATCCTCCCATACAAAATTACCCTTAAAATTTCTACTCAGAGAGGTCTTAAGATAAATAATCTTACCTGTACAACAGCAAAAGAAATCCACATCCAGTAGCCAATCCTACTCTCTCAGCTATGAAGTGATAACCAGAAACAGGAGGTTTACAAGTAGTACAAAGAAGAAACAGAAAAACAGACCTCAAAATAAGGCAATAGTTTAAAAAAAGATGGCTTTAAAAATCTAATCAATGTACATAGAAAAAGTAAATAAAGTTATTGCATCCATAAAATCAAATCACAGTAGTCTGAAATGGATTATTCAGTGAAAACTGGAAATGAAGGTATTGGAAACTTAAAAACCACTCCTGAAATAAAATACCTAGAAGAAGTATAACATAAAGTTAATGAAATATACTGGAATTAAAGCAAAGAAACGAAGATGTGAAAAAAGAAAAGATATTCACCAACATATACTTAATAAAAATTCCAAATACCAAAGAAAAACTAAATAATCAAAGCAATAATAGAAGAAAAATTCCCAGAGATAAAGAAAAAACAAGTTTAAAGTACAAACAAAATGCCTAGTGTGATAATTAAAAATGAGAAAGAAAAATATCCCAAATTTAAACACATGGCTATGCAATGTCAAAACCTTGAGTATAACAAAATCTTCTCAAAAGCTTCCAGAGAGAAAGGCAAGTTACCTGCAAAGAGCACAGAAAATACTACAAGTAAATGGACCACTGCTTTCTGAGTTGTCAGGGACCATAATTTTCAACACAATCCTATACCCATTGAAATTATCGATTAACTCTCAGGATAAAGATATTTTAGGCATGTAAAAAAATCAAAAAATCATGTATTTTAAAAGTGCAATTTCAATCAAAATGCCAGTTTGAATTTTTATGGGGTAGGTGGTTAATGTAATATTCATAAGAAAGAATAAATGTTCAAAAACAAATTTATTCTTAAGATGAGACATGTAGGGGTCAGGAGCTTTTTCTACTGGCTATTGAAGAATACTGTGAATTATAGTAATCTAAATTGTGTTGGCTTTGTGAAAAAGAAGACTAATGGACTAATTAAACAGAAAAGAAAGCATATATATATTCATTGGTTAAATAAAGGATGTTGTGAAATGCCTGGTTCTAAAGAAAACAATTGTTGATCCCTACTTAAAACCCCACCAAGTTATTCTCCAGATAGATGAAAGATTTAGAAATGAAAAGTCATAAGCTTTAATGGAAGAACTATGAGAAATACCTTCATAGCCTAGAAACTAGAAATGGATCTAGGAATTTTATTTAAAACCCCCCAAAACACAAACCATAGACCTAAAATAAGTTCACAATTTGATTACATTAAAATGTTGACTTTAGTTTAAGCTCATACAACATATGAAAGACTGAGATAATATATTGTATATGTATACAATACATATACTGCTACTACTGAGAACAGATAAGGGACTCCTGAAAACTGAAAAAGACAATAGCTTCAGTGGAAAAATGGACAAAAGATAAAAACAGGAATTTTACAAAAGAGTAAACCCAATAGACTGGCAAATATGTGAGGAAGTAGTTTTTAAATAATTAGTACATAAAGAAACTCCAGACATTAAAGAGGTATTTGTTTTATATCTACTACACTGGCAAAAATTACACAGTTAGTGGGAGAACAGACTAAGGTCGACACACTGAGGAACATTCTGCTAAGCGAAATGATCGTATGCATGACCCCTACTTCATCTAGATCCCAAAAGAATTCCTATGCAGATATATTAGTCACTTTCCCATCACGGAGACAGCATACTCAACTGCACAACCTAAAGAAGAGATTTATTTTTGGCTCCTGGTTTTCAGAGGAAGGAGTCCATGGTTGTTCAGGTCCAGGGAAGAGCACCGTGGGAGCAAGGCATGGCAGATAACAGCTATGCACCTCCTGGCAGCCAGGAAGCAGAGAGAGAAGGAAGGAGCTGGGAAGAAGAACACTCTTCTAGATCTCACCCCCAGGGACTCATTTCCAGCCAGGTCCCACTTCCCAACAGCACATTCAGCTACTGAACTCATCAGTGGTACACTGACCGCTGATCATAGCACCGCTGTGATCCAGTATTACGTTCCAAACACGTGAGACCTTCAGGTGACACTTTAGATCAGAACCTTGTGCAGCACATACAAGCTTTAAAGTTTTGTTTTGTTGTAAAACAGGGGACTGGAGGAAATTCACCCATAACTGAGAGAAGGTTTTTGATAAATGAGGCAGGGATGCAGCACCAGCTACACCACATTACTTAGATGCCGTCAATTAGGTGTCCATGTGGAGATGTGGGTTGATGGAATAAATATCATGCTTAGAGATGGAAAAACATGAGGAACTACAGGAAATCGCTTGCTACTAAGGATCCTTCTAAGAAAATAAAACATGTGCCAGGTAGTAACATAAAGTGAATTTAATATAGAAAATTAATTGAAGGTTTTAGGATGGTCAAAAGAACAAACAAAGGAATATCAGGCAGAACAGAAAACAAAAACTGCTCTACTGTTTGTTTTTTCATACTCCAAAAAGAATTAAAATACATTTCCTAATTATGTTCCACAATGATCTACTGTGGATCTACTCATTAGCTGCACATACATCTTCATTTTTCTCTATATATATTTTAAAAAGCAAGATTCTTCTCCCCCAAGAGCCATTTTGCCCCTTGAAGACAACAGTGTCCCCTTGGAAAAGTATGTGCCACAACAATATAGAGAAAAAGGTTATTAAGATATTCCTGTAGCCTAGAAGCTAGTGCCACCTGAATGGTGCTAGAAATACAGCAGAGATGTAGGTACTGTCAAAGTCACAACCTAAGACAAAAGTAAAGTTCAGAAATACATTCACCTCTCCCTTCCTCCTATCCCTGAAACTCAGGCCAGAGTCTCTCACTGGCCCGGCATCTGTGGAAAATGCACTTTGAGGGGTGTCGTCACCTTATATGTGAAATAAAAGAGAACAACAAAATTGCAGGAAATGGATCTGAGTGTAAACAAGCAAATGACTACCAGGATCTTCCTGCTCGTCCTGGCTAGCTTTCCTCTCTTCTGAGGCTTTCATGTCACAAGGAAAGATAGTCCTACCTATCTGTTATGGGTCTTAACACATGACTTATCATTACTTGCTTATTTTTCCTTCTAAACATTTAATTTATCCACCTTTGTACCTACAGCAGCAATTATTGTGCCCAACACATATTGAACATTCAATAAATCATTATGTGGTGAATACTTTCCTAAGTGAGTGAATAAAAAAATCCCTTAGATAAGTTAATTAAATCTGTAACATGTTATATCGGTTTCACCTTACATATATATCACTATGCATGAACACACCCCAAGCAAAAATTTCATGGGATATACTAATTTATTATATTCATCTGCATTCACTTATATCTCCCTTTGCCAAAAGAAATAATTTGAAGTAGACTGAATTATTTAAATAAACTTTGTAATTATATCCTTTTTAGTAGCAAGTTTTTATTATCTTAATGTTTTCAAGTTAAGATCTTTCTTATTTTCCTTTTCAATAAAATCCCATATTTTCAAGGTTTGATTAAAAAAAAAAGACTAGCATAATGAGATTTCCTTGTGTGCTCATTCTTTTAGGACAAAGGTCTGAATGGGGCCAGAATATTGAAAAATTTAGTGACTGCTCTCTGTCTGGGCAAGGGAGGGCCACCTTGCTTTCTGGACTCTTAATTTTCTCTCCAAGTGGCACATTTTTTTCACAGCACTGAGCAGCTGAAAGAATGACTTCAGGAGGGGGATGGGGAACAGATGTCATTCATTGACTCTGGGTAATGAGATTTCATATTCCGTCAAAATCCTGAATAGGACAGGAGAGGCCTCATTAGTGGATTCATGACTGAACAGGTGTAGAGGTCCCATGTGCACAGCAGGTAGAAAGAGGCCATTTCAATTCCATGTGTGAAGGTGTCTAGGAAATTGGAAAGAAGGAAAATGTGCTCTACCACAACTGCCACCTCAGGAAAACAGCAATGTTTAGGAGCCAAAACAATATTAATTCAGACCACTGATACAGACCTCATCCAGGGGCCAGGAAAGTGGCTGAAGGCAGGGGACAGGTGATATGCAGTCCTAATGATACTGTGCACCTCCGTAGTTCTTTAGTTCCATATGGCGTGTCATAAAATTTTAGTGCTCTTTTGCCAATGAAGTAATAACCCTCTTAAGGCCACAAGTCAAAAATAGGCCTGCAGGGTAGAATGAAAGCCTGTCTCCAAAACTAATAGCAGAAAGCTCTTCAGATGATGGGCTACACTAGAAGCAGTGTGTGAATAAAATGTTCCAGAGTACAGAGAAGCCTGTCTGGCAATCTGGCAGCTGTCTGCTGAACGAGTGTCCTTCTCTAGAGGTAGCTATCAAGAAACCAAACCTGCTGCTGGCTTGCTGGAAGTCAGCCCCACGGGAGCATGGGAGGAGGCAACAGAGGTTACTTCCCAACGTGGAATGCTTCTTGGCAAGCCCACAGTACCCATGGGGTGGACAAACGGCTCCATGTGCTAAACAGGAGCCCCCAGTGAGAGAAGGGCACCTAAGCCCCTCCAAAATACATGTCCAAGGCCTTTCTGAATAGGCATTCACCCTGGACTCAACAAGCACAAGATCAGGCCCACTGGTTACTCTTCTGCAGTCAACTTCATAGTCCTGCACTTCTTAGTAAAATCCCAATCATTTAGTATAACTGGAGGTCAGGTTACCCACAATTATAAAATATTTATTTCTATATTTTGTTATGTTTCCTATTGGGTCTGATCTGTACACTACTGCCTGCTCATCAGCGTCTTATCACCCAGAAAACTAATTCTTCAGTCCTTCCTCATGTGTGATCAATTTCCCATGGGATGTACGTCCCTGAGAGCATTCATCTGCTCGCAGTTCCTGTCGTTCACTGCGACACCTGGGCTACATGATGCACTGAGCACACCAGATGCTGTCAATGTACCGTAAACTAAGCAGAAGTCCTGTTTTGGAGTTAGTGCATTATAAAACCAATCTCCCTTCCCTACAAATTGGCATGTTCTAGCAAATTACCAGCATACAGAATTTCATAGTGGAAGATGTGCATTCTGGGGACATTAGATACATGGGAACTCTCAGTACAATTTTCTTGTTAACCAAAATTGCTCTAAAAAACTATGTATTTTATGTAAATCTGTGCCCACTTGGTTAATAGATATTTTTTGAATAGATGGTTTCCAACTTATTGTTCCTCACTCATTTTCGATGAAACCAAAATCTTAACCCCATTAAAGGAACCAGTCTATTATAAGGTAATTGGATATGGAACAGACATTAGGAAGAAGAGTCACCTTTGACGATGCTGGTACAAACACTGCCCTGTGGGCTTTCCCTTCTTAATGTGTTAAGCCACATAGAGTGATTAGCTAGGTGAATAGATACATAGGTCATTCTGTTTAGAGACCATTGTGGAAAATGGAGCAGATGAGGCAGGTCAGAATTCGGGCTTTGGGATGCAGAAAATATGCAGTGGTCTACTATGTATCAAAACTACAATTGGTGTGTATTTAAAAATATATTCGTGTTTGTTCATATATGTATTAAAAGCAAACTCTAGAAGATTATAAAGCAAGTAATAACATGGCTGTCCTGGTTTGAAGGGTTTAGAAGTGACAGATGAAATGGGGACAAAAGAAAATCTACATTTAGGTGTTTGAGCCAATGAATGCAGCATTAACCATTTAAAAGTTGATAGGCACCCAACACACAAAATAGCTCAAAGTTCTAGACTTAAGCTACATCAGTATAATCACCGCTCAGAAAATGCATGAGGCCAGGGGAGTGGCACATGCCTATAACCCCAGCACTTGGGAGGCTGAGGCAGGAGGATCAGCTTTGGCTACATAGTGACTTCAAGGCCAGTCTAAACTATCTAGCAAAACCCTGCCAAGAAAGAAAGAGAGAGAGAGAGAGAGACAGACAGAGAGACAGAGAGACAGAGAGACAGAGACAGAGACAGAGACAGAAAGAAAGAAAGAAAGAAAGAAAGAGCATGATCTTGGCTAATCATTGAACTTCTTCAAGTCACATTTCATCCATAAACTAGAGATAATACACCTATTTTATTACAGGGCAACCTTGTATCATGCATAGAACATAGTAAATATTTATACTTTGCTCTTAACTTTATCACTATTATTGGTATATTATTAGTACTTAAGAAACTTACTATAGATCACAGGTTCCAGGAAAATTAGTACATTGGAGTGCTTTCTTCTACATACAAGTTATTGATATATCCTTCCAGTAACCTTTCACTATTCAGGCAGTGAGATTTGTTCTCATAATTTCCCGGACCTGACTAGTGGGACATCCATACCCAAAAGCCATAATGTTATGCTAATAATACCACTTTATTCAGAATAATAATCTATAGAACATCATCTTTTTTTTTTTTTTTTTTTT